>NC_135773.1:15064028-15238065 GCF_028453695.1 Augochlora pura | reverse complement strand
AATTAAGGCGCATACAATAGTTAACTAAGGCGCACGCAATTATTATATATCAGGACGCGCACAATTATTGCGCTGAGTAATTATTGCAGGCCGCAAGTAGATTAGGAGAGAAGCCTTCGATCCGCAGGGACCGAGCAATCGAAAAATAAGAAAATAAGTATTCTTTTTATAATATAATCGTAATTTAGAGTTTTCATCTATACGTAAATAATTGAAAAAAAGGACAAAATAATTACCCTCAACACTCACGAAATACGTTACTATGTACAGCGATCTACTTACCTTTGCTTTCTAGAGCATTTGTCTGTTATATCGCAATATTTCTTAACTCCTTGGCTGCTGTGGTCGCCTATAAGCGCTTAGAAATTTTGCGTTTGTAACACTGAAAGCGCCTATAGACGTCCTGACAGTTTTATCGATAATTATTCCGATAAATCTTACCACAATTAGACAAAAGGCGAAAACGTGTAGTGCGACGAAAACATGACAAAAGAAGTAAGAAACATTATGAATGTAAGAAATGTAATGTAGGAATTGTATTTATTCATGTTTCGAATTATGTCACACTTTACCAGATTACTAGATACATATGTTGTGGAAAAAGCCTTACTTTAATATTAAATGTTTAATGTTTACAGTAGCAATTCGGTTCAGAATACGAAGAAAGAAATATGTAATATTGTTTTAATATAGTGAAATTTAGTTTCTTGATCATTGAGATATGTTTTCATAAAAATGTATCCCTATCCAAAAATTTGCCGTTCTCGGCACACATCGTAACTCAGCTGTTAAAACCGGCGCGTATTAAAGTCTGCCGTAGTCAAGGGGATAAATCGATTTATTCAATAAATATCGCAGTAAATATAAACATGAATAGATTATACAATTGAAGGTATTAACAAGTTCGTTGCCCAGCGTGAATCGGTCGAGTTTCTTATCGGGCTCATATCCGATAGTCGGAATGCGTAGGATAACGTTATATTTTATAAAAATTTTAGACATAAATAAATGTATAATAAATATAATAGTGTGCAAATTTTTAATATTTTTATTTCGTATATTTTATATTTGCTGGTCTTATTTCATTAAATTCCTATGCTACCAACGGGATTTCCGTAAATTAGATAAATAAAGTAAATAAAATCGTATTTAAATGAACAAGTAGAGTGTCATCCATATTTGGATGACACGGCGATGATCGTGTTAAACACTTATTATTAGGTTTACCGGAAAGTTCTTCCCGCTAATGTCATTTTATTTGCGACATATACTTCTCAAAGATGATATTTATAAATCGCTATCACGCTGGTAACAGTGCATAAGTTATGATTATATTAAATTATCATAATAATGCAATAAATATCAGGTGCATACAAAATTTATCGTTTTCTTATTCGTTATTCTTATTTTAGAATATATGAAGAATATGTAGTAATTTTTGGAATCCGAAATAGTAGGTAGGAAATGGTTTTACCGTATATGTACGTTCTTTCAAGCAGACTGTACCATCCAGCAAATTTCATCGCGCAGGGCTAACTTGTAAGGCCTAGGTACGCGTACATACCTGATAGCCAAAAGACTACAGCATCGACCCGGACCAGATGTGACATCAGGTAAAAGTTGTAAAATTTTCGGATAGGGTGCTGAGGCCATGGTTGCGAATCAGCCGTTACGACGAGTTTCAGTTGCTTTCCAAATTTCTACCGGTTAAGATCGCGTATAGAAATTGTCGGGTGATTTCTGTACGTAGAATTTTGGAATCGTTTCTGAAGCAATTTCGAATTTGTTGAGTGTTCGTGGAGTGAGGTGCTGACGAGAGAATGTGTAGGTTATAAGATAAATGTTCAAAAGTGCAAACATCGTCACAATACTACGAGTAGAAAATATTACAAAATTTTTATTCGCGAGGAATTGTGAGTAATATTTCAATTCGAAGACGCAGTCATCGAGACGATAATGAGGAAAACACCTCATCGGATATCTTCACAACGCGGAAGTGTCAGTTATTAATTATGTCGTCAGTGTTTGGCGAGAATGCTGTGAAAATGAACTCCGTTTTAACTATACCATCCATACCTGAAGTCCCTCGGATCGTACCCTTGCTCGGTACGGCCATTGGCCTGGCACCAGCTTAACATTGCGCGAGGTTAGTGCGCTGCCACCCTGAATCGTAAATCCCATTTCGGAGCAGTAAATGCACCCTCAAGTAAATGGGTGAGTTTGCTGTTAATGATATTCTTTAAGATCCTTAAACGATCGTATTCTTCCTCTTGTTTAACGCGGTTATTTATTATTAAATTAACTTTGCGAATCGTTTGTTAAATCCTGTTTGGGTATGAAATTGTTAAAGCAATATAAATATAGATATCTTTTGCGCAGTTTTACGGGATTTTTTATTGTTAACCTCTTGACTGCGGCAGACTTTGATGCGCACCGGTCTTATCATACGGCAGGAATTGAATAGGGATGCTTTTTTATGAAAACATATCTCAATGGTCAAGAAACTAAATTTCACTACATTAAAACAATATTATTTCTTTCCTTCTTCGTATTCTGAACCCAATTTGCTACTGTAAACATTGAACATTTAATATTAATGTGTAGCTTTTTTTCACAACATATCTAGTAATCTAATAAAGTGTGATACAATTATGCTACCAATTATGTTATTTGTCGTGTGAAACACGGACAAATACAAAATCTTACTTCACATTTCTTACATTCGCAATGTTTCTCACTTCTTCTGTCATGTTTTCGTCACATTACATGTTTGCGCTTTTTGTCTAATTGTGGTAAGATCTATCGGAATAATAGTCGATAAAATTGCAGGGTGCCATAGACGATCACAGTAGTAAAGGGATTAATCTTCACTGTAGACATTGCATACACATTTCATACGGTATACATGAGGTATCACACATACTAGAAAACGGCTGTCACGATTAAATTGCTTATTATTTCGGTACCGAAAAATTATTAAATATTCTTTAGACATTCTGAGATAAGGATAAACAACATTTTTCTTATAATTATCACTGTGACGTAGTAAAAGAATTTCGGCAAGTTGACGTTTCGTTACTTAATCATTGCTTTGAACGCGACTCGAATACGACGGTATGTTATTTAAACAATTTTAATTTGACAAATGTGTAAAAAGGCTTATTATTAACTTAAATTTTAATTATCAAAAAGGTTGAGAAAATACGACTTTGGTAACCATTATCCTAGATTGTACCACTGTTATAACTTTTATAACAAATTAGAAAATTTATTTAATAATTAGACGGTTTGGAAAGTGTATAGCTGATGGTGAAAAGTGGAATATGGTACTTTATGGAATGATTTGAATTTATACATATATTTATTTATTAAAGAAACGAATGCTTATAAAAATTCAAATACGTCGGGACAATCATAAAGCTTTATAATACTTTGCACATGATCCACGTACTCAAATCGAGCAATTCAAACATTGTATAATATCCTCGAGGAGGATTTTTTCACTGAAATTGCAAAAAACGCGATTATATAATCACAAAATCAATTTGATAGACTTTTAGAATTTTCGCAAGTACTAAACGTAATCTAAGCTAATATTAGCATAAAAATAAAAGCGACTGTAATGTTAGTAAAATAGATAATGCGTATTTAACATTGTCAAAATAAAAAATTAGTCTTATCTATTTTATAGAATTTGGCGGGAACAGCATAGAAATTAAGAGATGCTGCTAATTGCCGCCACAATACAATTTTAAAACACATTTTAAATGGAGTAAAAGTTAGGAAACCCGTACGATATTGGCAACTTTCTTCTACAATCGTATCATATCCCAATGTGCATTGAGCATTGTTCGCAAATTCGCTGTCAATGTGATCGAGAATCTTACAAAACGAAAAGTACAAGTCGAATATCGCGCTGCGCGTTTTAGATGGAGCACCAGACGTACGGATGCGCGAAAAGTACGAGGTAGCAAGCACGGTAAAGCTATTATGTTGGTAACTATGAAACGGGCGTTGCATAAAAATAAAAAACCAAAAGCGCAATTTCTCACATTATTTATTATATTTAATCGAAATAACTTGCATTGCCTACGACTTTCTATCAATGATTGGGGAAGTCATATATACCTTTTTGAAAAAAATGTTCATTCTTAAAGTCAGCAAACAATTCAAAGTCTTTTATAATATCATTTTGGTTATTGCGTTTCTCTTAAAAATAATTCATAATTTTTGTTTTCGAAAATTCGAAATTTTTGTAAGCAGTATCGATCATTTTTTTATTAGTGGACCCATCTTCGAATGCGTGATTAATGTTTCTCGATACTTAAGAGAGCTGCGCTATTATTCAATTGGAACTTGTACAACAAAAGTGAATGTATATCGCGGTTTGTTTCCATCTGATTTCGGAGAAAAATCAAATAAAAATGGGATACAAACACGACAAAATTTTACGAAATTAGCAAGAAGAATACCTTTAAAATTTATAAATAAAAATATCGAGCGCACGTTAGAATGAACCTCAGTCGCAGCTGAACACAGCTAAACGAAAACGCCCGCCACCTACGAATTGGTTGTCGGTCTGACTCATTTCGCATGTGTTGCGTCGATATCGTACCTGTCTTCTTCACTTACTATTTCCTCTCTTTGTCATTGGCCGAGAGGGCAACACTGTCCAGCTGTGAATGATGAACCAATGAGAGCACAGCAATTCGCTGCATTTTCTCAGTAAAAGAGCCTCCTTGTCCCCGGACATAATTCTTGAATTCAGAGCTTACTGTTGTTACGGTTTGAATTGTCTGGATGTAGGGAATTTGATGTGGTTCGGTTGCCCGTGGAGCGCTGAACCGCTCTGCTCGTGAAAGGTTGTAGAGAGTTGTACAACTTTGAATATTTTAAGCAAAAACTGGTACTTTATTGATAGAGCTCTATGATCTACTTTCTTTGACTGTCGAATAAAGTCTGTCTGTATTTTCCCGAGGAAAGCAAGTTTTATTCCTGCGTTCCTTCTGGTTCTTCCTCCCTTGTCCAATAGGAAAATTGGGGTCCTCTAGCTGGATGCTGATTCGTCGGATGGCTCATCTTCTGGTTGCAGATTGGTGATGATTGGTGGTTCGGCGGTGCGCGTGCGGCTGGGAGTGCGCGACGGTCGAGCGCGCAGGGGCAAAAAGCCCGCCGAAACGAACGGAGTGGGGTATGCCGCGCGCGAAGACCTCGGTTCAAGGACAGCGTGAGAGAGAGAGAGAGAGGTCAGGGAGAGTTCCGAGAAGTCCCTAACTAAAGGTTTTCGACGTGCAACACTTTAGCGGTCCGGATTTGTTACTGTGACTCGTTTAGTTTGTGCAACATTGTAGAGGATCTTACGAGAGCCAACGTGACATTGTCTATATTCCTCGATTAGTCTTGCTAAAGAAAGCGAAAGCTTGACGATGAACTTCGTGGGAACTCTCTCATTGTCTCTTTACATATTCTCAGTTATTGCTCTCGGGCGATACAATGTCTCTATATAAATATGCGATATAAATTTGTATATACATTCGAACTTCCCTCCTGCCGCCATAAATTGAAACGTATAGTCTAGTAGCGTGGTCGTAATATAAACAAGTGCCTATGTTCGCGTCGCTCATGAAACGTGATAACGTAACACTGTATATAGGGTGTATCAAAATTATTGTAACTCTGGGAAATGAGGGATTCCTGAGGCCATTTCGAGTAACCTTTTCTTTCGCGAAAATGCAATCCGCGGCTTTGTTAACGAGTTATTAATGAAAAAAAGTAGCCAACGAGAGACGAGTGCGTGAGATTCACGGCCATATTGAATTTCAGTTCGAAAAGCTTGTATCTCTTGATAAGTTGACGACGGCGCTGATTTTCAGAGTTTTCTCCGTGAGGCGGCGCCCGAATTCACGGTCTGCTCCGTGGGGCGGCGCGCGTCTCAGATTACGCTGTTCGATACGATGTCTGCGCTGTAATAATCACTACGCGATGTTTATAGATCTCGACGAGCTAAAAACGAATTTGAAATCAGTTTTTGTCTATCATCCTTAGTATTTTGAGGAAATCGATTTTGAAAAAAATCGCAATCTTTCAACTTTGACCTCAATTTATAACAAAACTACGAAAGCTATACGATTTATGTTAGATTCAGCGAATTCCGTAGACTTCAACTAATACAACATTAGTAAATGTTAAATAAACCTGACGGGACCAGTTTTAGCCCTAATTTTGGAATACTTTATTTAATTTTACTCAAATAGTAGAGGTCTGACGCGAATTCTCACCATCGCACGCAATTCTGTGAACATTTGTGATACAATAAAAATTAATAAAAAATTTCTCCCGCTACAAGCAAAACGGAAACAGCAACGGGTTGTGTCCACGTATTTTAAAAATTGGAGCGGCGTTAGATTTTTAAAGTGAACGGATAATAGGCCGGTATGCATGCTAGGCACTTCTGAAAACCACAAATGTGTTATTGTTCAGGGTAGAAATAATATATTAAAGCCGGACATAGTATTTCTTTATAACGAAGCTAAGAAGGGGGTTGACCTATCGGATCAGATGTCTTCTTATTATAGTTGCCTACGCAGAACGGTAAAGTGGTATAGAAGAATATAGTAATCGAATTAGTATGGGGGACTTGTCTCGTCAATGCTTGGTACATGCATAGAAAACGAGGTACCAAATGTATGAAAATTTTAAAATTCCGCGAAATAATTATCGATTATCGCCTCAGTAAAGTAGAACCGCTAAATGTACAATTTGAAACTGAAGCAGTGCCCAAACAACGCAGACATTTTCTACAGACGCTCCAAGGACCCGCGAGAAAAACGAGACAGTGATGTAAAGAATGCTATAAACGTATGTCTAGAATAAAAGGTAGGCAGTATGCCGCGAATAAGGCGAAAAAAGTAAAAACATATTGTAACCGATGTAAGGGCCAATCGGCACTCTGCCCACCATGTTTTCAAATATTACATTAAAAAAAATTAAGTAATTATTTTATGTTTATAATATTGAATGTCTGTTTATAATGTTGAGAATTGAAAAGTAAACCTATTTTGTGAAATACAAGTGTGACCCACGGTGATGCACACCGGCGTCAACGTGTTAAGATGGCAGTGGAACTAATGTTCCAAAATCACGTACTAGAATGGTGAGTCTCCTAAACCTAGGACAGCGAATGTGTAAAATGTACATCCCCATCGCGCATCTTGTAGCGCGCGAATCTTCGATAATAAGAAGAAACAAGTGCGGGAATGGGAATCAGAACAAGTATTGTTATAAGAATTGTACTATTACAAACAAGATATACAGGGTGTCCCGTAATATGTGCGGCCCACTTTAGGAATAGGTTCTACGCATGAACATAATACAGAAAAATATAAATTTACATAAAAATAATTTATGTAAATTTATTATTTATTTAATTCTATTCAACTTTGTTTTCGAGTTATGGCGAGTTTCTTTTTTAACTGTAAAACGACTCCCTTCCATTTTTCGACATAAGTGGCATCACCGCTGCAAAAATTAGTAATTTTTTTAAGATGAAATACAAGTTCTCGTTGTACCAAGCTTAGCAATTCATGCATTATGATTTACTTTTTGAAGAAAGGGAGATCGCAGCCCAATACAGCTGCAACTTAACCCCTTGTCGTACCACTTTCTTTACAATTACAATAATTAGAACATTTTCAATCGCAATAATTTATTAGAAGAAAAATAAACCTTATATTTATTTTGTGTTTACATCTACTTGAATGTTTAATCCTTCATTTTATGAAGAGGACTTCATTGTAGCGTCTCAAAGTAAAATCTTAATAATTAAAATATTATTTATTAATTTGAAACTATAAAACGTGAAGTATAACATAACGTTGTAGTATTTATTTACACGTTTGCAGACAATTTAAAAATTATGTGGGGTTGCTGACAACCTCACGGGGTCGTTCTAGTGTTAAAACACTGTATTTGTTCATATTAGCAACAAATACTCGAAATGATCCCCTTGCATCTGAACACAACAAACCTGGAAACATTTTATCATTGAGTCTTACACTTTCCATTTTATGAAAGTCTTGTACAAATCTTTCGTCTGACATTCCGATATTATTAACCGACATTTTGTATACAATGAATTTCAAGTAGCTCCAATGATAACAATCCATTCAATTTAATCATTTGGTGGTCGTTTGTCTACATTCAGCCTTCAAAACTGTTTATTTATTTTTTCAGTTTTCTATAAAATTTAAACGTATTATTGTATTACATATATCTAAACTTTATAATATAATTAATACATTTTGTTTCTTCCAGCTTCATCTTGCATATTATGTATTACTTTTTGTTCAACGAAAATGAATTCCGACCAGCATGATACTTGTGTATAAACTTAATACAATCGCACAGGGTTAAGGGTAGGCATTCAGGTGAAATTCAATGTACTGGTAATTAAAGCCGGATAAAGTTTTGAAAATGGGCATTTTGATTGTATTTTTTATTCTGATTCGAATTACGTGCAAGTCATTTTTCCAACGAGTATTTTTGATAAATTTCTGACAAATAGTTGGGCAGAGTTTTATGCTTTTCTTTCTCAGACGAATAACTCATTCGAATAAAATCTTATTTGTATCTAAATTGTATTCGTTGGATTTTATATATTAACACTAGAACTGCCGAACTAGACAAAACATTCAACGAAAATTAATTCCAATCAGATGATACTAATGTATGAACTCAATATGACCACAAAGGGTTGATATACAACTTGTCATAACTCGAAAAACAACGTCGAATAGGACGTATTTTTTATGAACTACTACTGTGAACAAAAAGTAAGGTGAATTTGTTTATAAAATGTAAATTCTTTATCTATTCTTACAAATCAATTTCATCCCCTTCAAAGTAATCCCCGTCCGCTAAAACGCACTTTTGCCAACGCTTTTTCCAGTCGTCGAAACAGTCGGAATAGTCTTTTTCCGGTGTAGCCTTCAAGACCTTTTTACGATTCGGTTGTTATCTCCTCAATCGTGTCAAAACGACATTCCAGCATAGGCCTTTTGAGTTTCCTGAATAGCCAGAAGTCGCACGGAGCCAAATCAGGCGAATACGGTGGTTGCGGGACGATACGAGTCGAGTTTTTGGCAAAAAAAGTCGCGAAGAACCAATGCAGTATGATATGGTGCATTATCGTGATGACTTTTGGGTGTTTACAAAAACACGTGCAACTCGGAGATAATTAAACCTTTTGACAAACAGACGCTTGGCAAATGTTATAGGCAGTCCTACCAACCTAGGAAAAAAAATAAATAAAGAATAAATAAAGAATTTACATTTTATAAACAAATTCACCGTACTTTTTGTTCACAGTGTTATCATTATTGTTTTCATGTGTAAAATCTATTCCTGAAGTGAGTTTTACATGCCACCTGTATATAAAACAATCTGTCATATATAATTTCGATAATGATGGGATATGAAAATTGATTTAACGTGCAACATGAGCTTGACTTTTTTGTTTCCAATTTTATAATACAAACTCTGATTTTGAGAACCCCATTATCATTTCCGAGTCGTACACAACGTTGTCGATAGTTCACTTATTTATCTATTAGCACAGGAATTTGCTTTACTTACACTCTTTCTACTTATATTATTGTATTTCGCAATGTCTATTGTTAAAATGTATTTCCTTCCAGTTTTAAAATTATAGTGCTGAAAAATCGGAAGTTTAGATATATTCTATTTATTTAAATTAATTAAGATTACATACTTTATTTGTTGTTACTTTATTTCATATGTACGAGTAAATAGTGGAAATATATTTGCTAACTATGAAAGTACAATTATCATTGTACTATGAACGTGGAAATTTTGATACATACTCTGTAATTACTATACATCTCTACTACTATACATACAGGTGTAATTTTAAAAAATCATTTTTGAAGTTATATCTAGTATTTAAATTTAGAAAGTATTTTATTTGAAGAACAGTAAGTTTCCTTTATAAAACGTATCAGACAACGATGAAAGTTCATCGATTACGAATTTCCAAGTATACAATTGAATTTAATAGATTACGGATTGTGAATTAACGAATCATTTCTTATCGGAATTTAATTGACTATTAATTTATACATTTTCCATGATCTTTTTCTCTCATTACAAATGTTCTTTTTGATCACTCTAATTACACAGTACAATCAAATGAAAACAAAGAATACTTTTAACATTTTACTGGCCGACAACAGCCTTTCACCAATAATCAACTCTCAATCACACACAATCGGCTTTTCACCATTAATTTGTTATCTATTATTGAGATAAAAGTGTCAGTTTTTTAAATGTTAGATACGTCCCGCGATTAATAAAATAAATAAAATAGATAGAACATGTATTGCTTAACGGTAATGGTATGAAAATATAAAAATGTTAGTAGATTTAATTATTTTATAATAACAGAAGGTCGGTAAAGTGTTGGATAAAGAATTCGGTTCCATTTCGTTGAATATATAAGTTTTTCTTTAAATGATTGTATTAACATATATGGTTACGCTATTTTTGTTTAAATTGACATTTTTGCAGTAACAGAGATCAACAATACAGTGAATGCAATTAACCGAGTTCGTTAGCAAAATAATTCATATACTTACCGTAAACGAAATGCAATGTATCCACCCCAGCAGCTCGGAACTCGGTTGCATTTGTTCACTGTCTCAATTACACCTACGTCAAATGATAGTTGAATTGGGAATAACTACAATAAGAAATTGCGTATTATAATAAATGTTATTTCACATGTAGAATTACATAATTTACAAGCCGGAGTAATGACAACGCTCCATTTTTCCCATTATTGTTTCCAGCTTTTTCTAATATGTACCTGTATACTAGAAACCGAATCAATTGCAATTTTAAAATCCTCATTATGCTACGGACAAAAATATGATATCTAATATTTACAAATGAGGTGTGTAACGCAAGCTTAACAATAAGTTTTCGAATAACTCGATATACATATGTATACACACGACGTTCGGCAACAAATGCGAGAAAACTCGAGAAATCAATCTTCTGGACAATAGAACATAAACATTAAGAGCAAAGAAATATATCTTTAGCCTCGTTTTCAAGTTGTCGAAGATTAAAAAGAGGTCCTGATGGCTCAGGACCGGTTGCTGGTAGATCGCAATGATGAACGGCTAGAAAACGAAGCCGATCTCTTTGCTCTCGATTATTATTGTTTCGTATTCTTACGAAGAATCATCCATTACATTTTTTTCCATTCGAAGCCGAACACCCTGTATATAGAGAGAGACAATTTTGTTACAAGACGGCACAGTATGCGGACGCCGTCTCAATGTTCGTCTATTTAAAAATGATCAACAGTTCTGGGAGATACTCTCGTTCCAGTGTGCATGGGGTCTTATTCCTTTTAGAAATTACGTTCCCCTTGTGTTTGCTACGTTGATGTAGCGTGTCACGATGCAGCGTCGCTACGCTGTGCCCTGTTGTAAGAAATTGATTGCTCTTTTCTTGCACAACGGACAAGGAAAATGCATATCTGCCCAAGAAATCCGCCGAAAAAACTCGAAGACCATTGTTATTCGATTTAGCCCTCCGTCACACTATTTACATGCCAGTATTTTACCTGAAAATAGCAATAAAATATACAGGGTGTTTCACAAGCATTCATACAATCTGTACAGCCTCGTCCCTAGAAAGAAACAGAGTTCATTGCTCTTTGTTTTCAATGATCTTGTAATTACGCGGGAAGAAGTTCGGATAAAGGCCTGTGCATTTTACTCTGTTTTTCTTACTTTGAAAATAAGGTACAAATATTACGATGTATTTAGTAAATATAAAGAAGAGTTTAACTTTTGCTTATCGATACATTCGTGGTTAACATCGCGAGCGTTTGTTATGTAACTTTGTTTCTTTTAATCAGTTTCTCCAGCTGGTGCAGTTTGTATTTGTGCTTTTGAAACGACTTGTATAGGACGTTTCGGTATTAGCGGTATACAATCGACAAGCAGTCGATGCTTGTCGAAGGAAAATGACAGAAAAGTTTGGGATTAAATGTTCTTGAGCGTTTCAGAATGATTGTTATTTACGGTGATTAAGCTTACTGTGCCACGTGTACCACCGATGGTAAATGCTTACGTATTTAATGCGCTAAACAAATAGTTTATAACAAATTTAGAATCGAAGAATTAATTTCAACCACATGACTGGGTCGTAATAAGTTCGTTCCATTGATATATATATATATATATATAGTTTAATAAATAATTATCAATTACTAATTATCACGTTAACGCCGGCGCTAGTACATCAGGGTTTTCTCTGTGATGCGGTGCGCGGAATTTAAAAAGATTAATTAATTATGTTAAGTTTATAATATTAAGATTAAATAACATATACCTATTTTGTACTACCTATTTTGTGAAATACATACAAAAAATACACCACCTCACGGGACAGACACGTGTGACCCACTGATGATGCACGCCGGCGTCAACGTGTTAATAGTATATAATTTTTAATTAATAATTATACAAATACATTGGGCTTTAGTAAAATATGGAATGGCCAGTGTGAATGACGCGAATCCAATATTTAGAAGCGTCTCGCTGAAGCTTTGTCCCACGCTTTCTGTCGATTTTTCTCCGAAAAGTCAACTCCTTGTAGATGATCGGTATACCATTAATAACAGGCTGTACTTCTACTACCAGATTAATTGTGGAGTATTACTTAAACACTGGAAATCAGAAAGCCAAATGGAATTGAGAATGCTTGTAATAGTGATGCGTTCGGATATGAAATGAATGTATACAGTTAGGTGAAGGTATGCTTCTGTGAATGAATATGATAGTTATCGCTAGATGAAATCTTCTTAGAAACATTTACCATTGTCATCATTCTGTTCTTATAGCGTGATATACTCCTTATTCTATATGTTAGATGTACATACGATAAGATAGTTGCGTAAAATGATACGTTACAGGAAGTTCGTTCTGACGGAAAGCGAAGTACTGCGTAGCGAATATGAACTGAACAGGGGAGTTGTCAGTTGTTCATTGAGTATTATACGCCATCGTTCATTGTAACGTCCCTTACACTTTGATGACACGCAGACATCGTAAAATAATCGTTCGTATAAACGTACCGCGTATGGCATATTCGTACACGTATACGTACGTGAACATATCCACATGTGAACGGGCGTATACGTATGCGTATGTACGTATACAAATATTTTGTTTACGAGATTTACCACTTCGATTCTACGTTCACTTTAAAATTATATCTTTGTTAATCAATATAGCAGAATTTCTTAACATCGGTTTTATTAACATAAGGTCTACAAAAATTATTGCGTGTTACATTTCGTTACACCTTCAGCGTTAGTACGTTGGATCGTTCCTTCTCGTTTATTTTGCATTCTTTTGTTACAATTTACACGCATCGATCAGTTACGGCATTAAGTAGGATAGCTTTTTAAATAATGCATATGTATAACATTCGCCATATTCTATGCAGGACGGCCAAGTTGAAAAACGTTTTTATACATTCTCCATTATCGAAGGATTAGAAGACGGTTGTAACTCGAAACCGGGGAGTAAGTATACGCGGTTACACAGAATGTGGCTTCTATGCATTAATTCTTCTCAAGTTTTACGCATTTCGTGAACGGAATCCGTTCGGAACGAAAATATAACCGAAACGTTCAATCGACACAACTTTCTTCGGGTCGAACAGAATCGCGTGAATTTACTTTTCTCGGCTTCCGCGGGCTAATCTCTGTCCATAATTGTAATCGGTGAAGAATTACTTGCACTTTTGGATTTTATGCCACAGCGGTGCATGATTTTTGTGACACCTTTAATTGTGCGCGAGTGATGGTTGCATTGAACCGGGAGTTATCAGTAGATTTAGAAAAATTTGGAATCAGTGCAGCATATAATGCAGCATATTTTTTAAGCAAATCTGCATACGGCGGATCTTTAATGCAAAATACAAATTAGAAATAGAAAATAGATGGACAGTTCTTCCTTTCTTTAATAATTTTTATATCTGAAAAATAATACATTGACATTTTTTAAATTCTTTTAAACCGTCTACCACGGATTACCTTGAAATTACTGACAATTATTTCACCGATAATTTTCATGTATCGACAAGTGTTTACATCGATTCTCGTTTCACCGACAAATGTTATTAGCGACATTTCGTGCATAAAAAATGTAGCCGTTGCCTGCAACATATTAGAACAGTCATTAAACGATGAACTACCTCGAATAAGAAGAAGAGAAGATAAAAGAAAGGAAGAAAGAATTAAAAAATACTACAAAATCGTGTAACTTGCACAGAAATGAAATAGCTTAATGTATTAGCAAATAATGTATCTTTACAATCGCATTTGTAACTAATTAAATGTTTGAGACTTCTCTTTCGCAATTACAACTAATACATAATTTATAATAATCAACTAAGTAACGTTATGAAACGTATATTTTGTATTTAGGTTAATTAAATTAATATATGCATCTCAGCTTCAATTGAATCACCTTTGTTAAAATCAACGATTAATGTATGGTAATTAATAAAAACGTTGATTAATAAAGTACCAATATAATAACACCATTATTGAATCTATTTCTATATTTTTTATACGACGAAGTGTCGATAATAACATTTGTCGGTGAAACGAGAGTCGATGTAAACATTTGTTGGCGAGTCCATCGATAAATAAACACTGTCGGTGAAATGCAGTGTCGCTGAGATCACGTCGATGGAGACATTATCTGTGAAATAAATATCGTTTATTTCAAGGTAACTCATTTACTGTGTTAGATTGCGATTACTCAATTTTCCTATAAACGCACAGAATCCGTTGTTTAGTTATCATACTGTTGCCCAAACAATAACAAATCCAGACCGTGATATGTTATTTCATGCCGTTCCATTAGAACTCCATATGTATGAGCTCGTCGGGGCACAAGTTGGTTCGCATAATCATTAAGATTTTTCAATCATTGGGATAGTTTATGTTTACATAAAAAGCATTTTATTCAGGAGAGACTTTAGGGAACTCTGCTAAAATTTAATTCGTTTAAATGTAGTTGAATTATCACCAGTAACGCTACCGAAATTCAACAATGAATGTGGACGCACCTTTACCAGATGCCAAATGATCCGACATGTCTAAAAGTATAATATAGAGGATTCAAGTGATTTGAAAGTTTTCGAGGACTTCGCAAGTACCGAGAACTATCGAGATATCAAGAATCATAAATGTTCTAAATTGTAGGGATTACCGAACAATAGAAATTGAATTTCTGTCCTCCCACCTGTACCACGGCTTACTGGGCCTCGTATCTTCTTTTTCTTCCTTTACATGCTTCTGCATTTTCCAAAATCTTTGCAACTCTCCAATTGCAGTTTTAACATTTCCTCTCGAAGACTATTGATGTTTTCGAATATGCTGTGGAATCATGAATTGTAGGGGTAGTTCTTGAGTTGCTTGACTTTTCTTTCAATTTCGATATCGTCCCTATGAGTTCTAATGTCGCACGTACTATACTCGCAACTTTGATGGTCTATCAACAGTGTACCACAAGTTATTCGATGTTGGCTTTATTAGGTATTACAGGTTTAACGACTAGCTGGCGGTGGTGTCGTTTCGTAGATATTTTGACGACTCCGAAGTGCGGTATAGCGTAATACCGAGCGTCAGATACTCGCGATCAATGATCTTTATAAATCTTCACCGACACATTTACGCAGGATCGACCGTGTCAGCCGTGGCAAATATCTGCTACCTCCTACGCGTGAATCGCATTTACACGGACTGCTCGCTGTCTGGAAAAATACAGTCGCCGAACCAGTTGCGAACGTAAAACAACGAAAGACGCGAGAAAGATCATTCAAAGACGGCAGAGAGGCGATCAGAATTTTATACAACAACGCTGTTTGATTTTAAGTAGTACGCGTCAAGTTTCATACGTTCCGCGGATTTTCAGTAAATTATACATTTCCCGATTTCCGTATAAAATTATAGTTCGCTTTGTACACTTTCTTCACCATTTTTTTTTTCATTTGCTTCACTCTCACTTCGAAATCGTGAATCCCGACGTTCGATAAGGACTGCGCACTTGGACGCACCTGCGCGTACGTGACACACCAGTTACGGTTTGAATTTTCGTTATCAATTTCTATCGAGTGCCAGAGCACCCGATGTTGCACCGTTACACGTTCTACTATCGCGTTTCAATTTTAACACAGACTTCTGCACTATTTCTATGTAACTCCTTAACATGATGCTGACTATCACGAAGGCCCACTGACAGATACGAAATCAAACAGAAAACAACGTTCAATTCCTAAGTGTTCGAGTGTACCAGGGTACACAGAGAATTGCTAGTCATTTTCTGTCCTATAATCTGTTTTTACGCTTCATTGCTAGCAAGCGACGATCAGAGGTTTTTATTCGGTGAAAAATATCGATTTTTGTAGCTCATCCAGCTGTTACAATCTTTTTGAAAAGCGTGGCTGCTATAATATAGAATCAAGTTGCAACGGAACGTCTGATTTATTTTTACATTTTAGTAGTAACATTTACATATTTAATTAATTTAGTGCGTTGACGAGTATACTCGTCAAAACAGCGAATTCCATCGGAATGTCTTAGAGAAACTTCAGCCTGGTATTCGTAATATTCTTGCGTATCTTTATACAAAATAAGAATTGTCTGCATCGTTTGCAAGAAAGAGGTAGCAGTATATTTCTTCGTTTGTTAGTTTGAACAATTTGAAAATAATGTAACAATGTCCTTCAACCTTTCTTCGTTCCTATATTCGTCACTTATTCATTATTTACATAAATGCATAAAATGCATTCATATAATGCGCACATAGTAAGAAAATATTTTCGCAGCTGGTTTATACGATTAAAAGTTACTAATCGCTCAAGGTTTAATAGCTAAACTATTGTTTAACTATCAAATCGATGAGTCTTATACAATTCATTAAAGTCAAAATCAAAGTCCATAAACATTTGGATTTGAATAGTTGCCGTTTGTCACAGAGTTATTCTTCTTATCGTCAAAAGAACGATATTTCCCACCGAAAATAAATTTCCTCTTGAAATCTCGTTAACTTGCGCGCGTGTCCTTCGAATGCGTAGCGTTATCTGGGGCGTTTTTAACGACGAAATTTATAATCCCGTAAACATAGTCGACTGCAGAACGACGGTGATCTAAAATACGTTTTTCCTTTCAGTGGTGTGTATTTGAAACGAACAGAAAATCTCGGCGACCAACGTCGTAAAGCAACTGTCGCGGCTAATTAGTAGACAGAGGAAAGAGGAGCCGGGGATATCTGTATCAGTTGTGGAATGTGTTTGAGAGGGATGTGTTAGCCGTTAGTTTAATCGTAGCAATTTCTTACCAGGTATTAGGAATTCATTATCAATGGTATCCTGATGCGAACGATCTCGTCTGTTATTTTGATTTGTATATCTATTTGATGTATCTGCGAACGACTCGTCTCATCTATTAGCAGCGGCGTGATTATCGTATCCTCTTAATGATCCGAAATGCGTAACAGAGGATCGATCTTTTTCTTTTGTTCGTTGATCCGCTAATACGATGATCGATGATATTTGTTATTTGTATGCGAGTGATCGACGATCAAGATGTCCAGAATGACGAATACGGTTGGCAGAGTTGGGCAGACGCAAGATATAATCAGACACCTCGTGTTAAGAACAATAACGTTTCACGCCACGACTCGAGAATGCGAACGCTCGGTTTTATTCGGATTAATTATTAACGCAATCTCGACTAATAGATAAACATTCCAGCGATCGAGACATTCGAGATTCTTGACTCGACTGGGAGAAATTAATCACCACCCAACTCTGATCAATGGATGAAATCGTTGGACTCGATCGATCGGTTCCGAGAATGAACTGAATCGATTTGTAGACCGTTCGAGTCGCAAAAACAAGAGTATTTCAGGCGGGACTGTTTATTTCTCGTCCACGACGGGACCATATCTCTTTTTCTCCAGAACAGAAAAATATTATGCTCTATGTATATTAGTTGAACACAAAGAACATCTCTCTCTCTCTCTCTCGCTCTCTCTCTCTCTCTCTCTCTCTCTCTCTCTCTCTTCTCGTTTTCGTGTACGCGCGCGTGTATCTCCGTGTGTCTCTACGTGTAATGTGTGTGATTGTATCTTTTATACGAGTCAGAAACAGGCTACTATTCTCGCACAATGGACACCCACGCGTCGAGGATTTCGATCTATCTCTTACATGCAATAAAAATCCAGTTGATCGGCTCGTCTCGCGTTAAAATGTTCGTTATAATACACGGCTGGATCTGCGATTTCCCAATACACGATTGCAACGAGTCGATGAAAAACGAAGAGAATCTGTTTCCGGTTTTTAATTTTGTACGTTCACGCACGTAACACGGCGATCGTACGCGCAACCACGGCCCCGTTCCACGAGACGCGCGTACAAACAAACTCCTCTATGAACTCAATTCTTACCCACTAGATTTTGATATGATGTAAATGTGAGTATATTTCCTTGTAGACTGTGTGTATGTGTTTCGTTCTCGCTTTATTTTGTTTAATTCTGCTCTGCGTTTAAGAATACCATTTATAGTTTTTTTTTATTCAACAGTAATTTTTTTCTTTTCCTCGATGCCTCGCACACCTTTCTTTCTTTTTTTTTGTCGTTATCGTTTTACTCGTTCAAATAGCAAAGAGAGTCAAGAGGCGAATAATCCTTATCCACTTTTTTTTTGTCTCGTATAATACACTATGTAACGTTACAAATTAATTTCCTTTCGCTTGACGATCTTCCGGAAGTATTCCATGCCGCCGTGTAATCGTTTCGCCGCAGCTTGCGTACGCGACAGTTCTGTTCACATGGGTGGTCGCGTGAGATCGTACTCGTTAGAAAATATGATGAAACGAACAAAGAATAACGGGCGTGCTCGACCATAGACACAGAGAAAGAGAAAGACGGAGGACAACGCGCGAATCTTATTTGTCGCGGAACAAAAATTACGTCGAACGCGCTCGACGCGGAACGATTTCTCTATTTTCCGTTCTGCGTTTCTCTTTCTTTGTCTCTCATTCTGTCGCTTTCTTTCTTCCGATTTCTTTTACGCTCTCTCGTTCTCTCTCTCTCTCTCTCTCTCTCTCTCTCTTGCTTTTATACAAAGTATAGCGTCGCTTTTCTCGTTCTATTCTGTTACAACGACGTGAAAAGGGTAAAATTTAGAACGATGCTCGCCCGGAACGGAGAGAAACGCGTCTTTGCACGGCGAACGGTGGTTTCCGGTGGCACGGTCTCCTTTCGCCTTCCGATCCTGTCTTCTTTTTCTACTATACCGTTGTTTTCCAAGATTTTAAAGTAATATTGCAACGTCAAAGGAACTGTACAACAAGCTTATTACAGAGCGGTTCTATCTCTCTTCCTTTCTCACTCTCTCACTCACTCTCCCTCTCTCTCTCTCTCTCTCTCTCTCCCCCTCTCTTTCGTCCTCACTCTTTCTCTCTCGCTTTTCCTCCTCGAGACGTTCTTCTTCTCGTCTTTCCCTTCTCCTCTTCTTTTATCCATCGCGATCAAGTACGGCAAACGGAAATCTTCGATTTTTGCCCAGACATCTCGGCGAACGATCGAAAATATGATTGATCGATCGATCGATCGCCGTCCGAACCTGGTAACGGCGGCTCACCGCGTCCAGCGAGACACACGCTATGGCCTGGCCTTCCTTCTCCGATAGTCCATGTAATATTACTTCGTGTGGTGTGTTTTTTTTATTTTCGCAACTTTGTTAAAACTTACTGGCTAAACAATTTGTTACTTTTATAAACAGCGTTTCCAGAGATAATCTACGGACTTAACGTTACTCCATTGGAAAGAAACGACGAGAAAGGGCTGGGCGGGGGGGGGGGGGGGGGGGGGGAGTCGAGCTGAACGAAGTGGGAATGGAAAAAAGAAACGTATGAACAAACGGAGGTGGTACTTGTGAAACCTCGATTAATCACCGATCGCAAGTCGGTCGAAGGTGTAATAAAATGCTAAGTCGTTGGCGTTCGCTAGTCCCATAAACCCGTTCGGAGGCGTTCGTCGAATCGAATCGCCGAGTAAAACAATGCACCTGTTTTGTACACCTAATCTCTTACTGGCTTTTTATTCTGTATCTTCCACCACTCGGGGAAACGGATCGTTACAAGAAGATAATTACAAAGATTGTTAATACACTTTTAAGCATCCTATGTACATCCCTTACATAAATAATCTTTCCAAGGTTTACACACAGTGTACTCTTGATCGTAGGAAATCATCAGATTTGCAAATTCTACGCGCGTTCGACGAGCTGTACAAATAAACCAAGGAACCAGAGGAAATTTAATCCGTCTTCCTACGAGTTAGTTTATAAAAATATGATTTCTGAACGGGTCGATCGATAATGTAGAATAAAATCGTAATTCGGTGTAGCTGGCATTTTGTTTGCGTGCGACCGCAGAAATCAAAATTTACAAACAGAATTTCGCCATCTCCTTTTTTACAGACGCCGCAGAAAGCTCGAAACTCGGATGAACAAACTTTTGAGATCTCGTTGAATTACACGAGGACGATCTCGTAAAGGACAATCATTGTACATCGAACGAAACACGATTCCTGGCGTCATCCGGCGCGTCGTAGCGCCGCCATTTGCGAGCGAGACCTTTCTTCAAATGACGAACGTCGACCGGGAAGCTTTTCACGCCTCCGCGATAAATTTCACGGGGCGTTAACTGTACAAGAATTATTTCACGGTTTTGTTTCCTTGCGTCGCAGGAAATAACGGCGGTTTGGTGGACGCGTAACGCGGGTAGTTGAACGACGAGGGTGCCGCGCGAACAATTCGCCTGGCACGGGTTCATGAGTCGAGCGAATACCGAAATGGTAGAGACCTCGAACGCGCGAAACGATGTGAGGTTTGTCACAGAATAAATTAAATATAACACGATTCCACTGTTTCATTCCGATGAGTTTTCCACTACGTAAGAACATTATATATATATACACGTGTTATGCATCGGTAAGAGTCATAGTTACATTACAGTAGTAGTATAGATCGAGTATAGAATAGGCTACCAACTTATCATAAACGGTTTGGTTGTACCTAACTATATAATAATCAATACTTCTGTATAGGGTACGAGTCGCCTATAACGTTCAATTGATCGTTGGCTCTGACGAATCACGTTCTAGGCCCGATCGATTAAAAATTGGACGGGTGGAAACAGAATAAAGAAGGAAAAAGAGGCGGGTGGGCAGGGAGGGTGGCAGCCGGGACAGGGAAGGATAAAGGACTGGACGGGATGCTTGAAAATTCTTAAGATATACACGGAATTAGGTTAAATCGACGATAGATTAAATCGAGGGTGTCGTGGAGAAAAATTGGGAAGAGGGGAATGGGGGACGGGACGGGACGGGGGGGGGGGGGGGGGGGAAGGATCTAACAGGAAATATATTTGAGTTTTTATTTAATCATAACTACCATTAGAGATCCAATGTTCGTCATTACCTTTTTTTTGTTTCCTCTGTAATCTTATTCAGAATACTAAACTCTCAAAGTGGCGTCATAATATTACTTTAAATTCATGATAATAAAGTCTATCGTGTATGAGAGTTTAACTGTGTGTCAACATGTCTCATACCATTATATATTTATATATATATATATTGGTATATATAATATATATAAATATATTTATGTATATATATTTATATATATATATAAATATAATTTTAATAATAGTATGTATATATATAATATATTCACTACCTGCATATCACAACATAAATTTACTCTCTCCTCGACCGTTCAAACGCGGACACGCACGCTTCTCATACTCACGCAACATACACACACGATCCCATTCTACGTAAATTACTATATAACGCTGCGGTAGTCGGATAGTGGTTGAGTTTCTAAGCATTGTAGCGCCGTAACCACAGAGAGCGGATCCCCTCCGTGTTCCCGATTACCACACACCTTCGATCACTTCCCGAAAAATTCTTTCGCTAGCTTCTCTCGTATCGCTCCGCCCTCGCGCGACGGTGACACAAAGGTGCACGGCAGGGGGATGTTCACGTCGAAATCCCTCGCAACGTGCGACGCTCTTCTCGGATTACAGGAGACGACGCCATCGACGTCGCGCGTCCCGACGCCGTTTTGCATCCAGTGATCGTCGACCGATCGGCGCACGCCTGATAGATCCTGCCGCGTGTACATACCTCTCACCAACGAACCTAACCGACAGACGCGTGGTTGCATACGTAGCTGTGTGTATGTGTGTGTATGTGTGTACGTGTACGTGGGCGTGGGCGAGTGTACGCGTGTGTCGATGCATCATCTGTGATTTGGCTCCGGCGCGTCGATCTTCCTCCGTCGTTCGGGGATCGACGCGCTCAACGATCAAGATCCTCCATACGGAAATTTCGTCTAAAAACGTAACACGGACGACGATCGAGGCGTTTGCCTGGGACGGCGGTGCGCGATCGCCGCCTTTTCTTTGCCACGGCTTCCGGCTTCCGGCTTCCGGTCCTCGGCCGCACGCCGCGACCGAACGAACCGACGCCGACGCCGACACCGACGCCGACGCGACGAGCCTGTTTCACCGGATCGATGACAAACGTTGCGATCTCGTTATCCTCTCTTCCTTTTTCCCTCACGCTTCCCTCCATCCGCTACACTGCTCACGAGCTCAGCCACTAACAATTATACATCAGCATAAAACCTTAGAAACCATTGGCTCAGCCTGAACGCGTGGCGCTGGTTCGCGCTGTGCCACCTTACGGGATCCAGGGCAGCCGGCGAGTTTTTAAAGTATGCGACAGGAAGCTGAGCAGCAATTACTCCCGCCGCCTTTACTTTTTTGCCTCTGATCTGTAACAAAAAGAGGACAGCGTTAATGTCGGCACTCGGTAATTTTCAATCATTCGGATGTATTCTTGCGATTCGGTTCTTTGGACGAAACTCGAGCAGTTGTACGACAAATTATCGTTGCAATACAAGTTTTGTTGTCAAAGGTAATACTTTTCTCAAACACGCTCTCATCTTGTGCGCACTGTAAATTAATCCTCTTGTGGATCAGAAATAATATTCGCTCATTTCTTAATTCTTTGTTATTAAATTCATTTTAAAAGAAATTTTTCAACAAATTTGTAATCATTTGTAAATACGTGTATCTGTATACGGGATGTGACAAAAGTGGTTCTTCCTTTATAAAGATTTCCACCGTGACTTTGTTTACGAGTTATTAACGAAAAACATTGACAAATCAGAGACAAGCTCGGCAGACCCTAGATGACTGAGCCAACGAGCGGACGAAGCTCAGTTCTGCTCATTGGTTCGATCTTCTCGCGTTAGCTAATCTCGTCTCTCATTGGTCAGTGTATTTTGTTAATAACTCGATAACGACGCTTCGGAAACAATTTTTGTAAAAAAAATAGTTACTTCAAATGACCTCAGGAATCTCTCATTTTCCGATTGCGAGTGATTTTTGGGACACTCTGTATATTCATATAGAATTTAAAAATTGGATGAAATATGGTCAACTTTGATCGAGCTCAGCTACCAAAGCTATTTATTTGTTTCATTTACTTTTACATCAAGTTAAAATATATTATTGTGTTATATATATTAATACTTTAAATATAATAATTTAAAATTAATAAATTTAGTAAATTTAAAAAATTAATAAATTTTGCCTTTTCTACTTAATCTTGCATGTTATGTATTAATGTTCAGTGAACGAATTTAATTCCGACGAGCACGATAACTATTTATAAACTTACTACGACGGCAAGAGATTAACTTTATTTGCGAGAAGGTAAATTTCATTTCCAACCGGATGGATAAAATTTGCGAGAGAATTAATTCTACTTGAAGAATATATGAAGTGTTAAGCATATCATTTGCAAATATAATTCTTTCTCTTGCACTTTTTATTCATCCGTTTGGAAATGAAGTTCATCTTTTCGCAAATGAAATTTAACTCGTTCATAGATCAAAATTGAACGTCTCTTATTCAATTTTTAAATTTAATATGAATATACAGGGTGGTTCATGCAACTTATGCATCACCTGTAATTTCCAAAGTATGCATTGGTCAACAAATGTTTTAATACAAAAGTTGCGTGGTTTAAAGGGACATAGAATGTAGTACGTTTAATTTTTTATAGGTGGAGCTGCTCCGGAAATTCGAAGATTAATTTTTTTTTCCTAAATCTTTTTCTAAATATTTTGGAAATTGCAGAAGATTTACAAGTGGACAAGGTGTCGCGTGGAGTATTCTGTATACATACATATATGTACGTATGTATCGTATGTTTTTTATGTATATTAATTTAAAAATTAATACAAATTTCTTTTCAATACGAACTTTGTTATAGATAATTTAAAAAAAGGGAATTTTATTTGCAAAAGGTTTAATTGTGAGTGCAAAAAGGTGAATATGATCAATTCTTGACTCAAAATCTGTAATGTAGAGAATCATTCAAAAGATGTGCTGGTTAAAATGACCAGTTTCATTGTTGTTTTAAATTTATTTTTATAAATGTATTCAATTCAAGTTTGCAGTATACAATAAATGAACTGTGAATTTTTAGGCACAATAAAAATTGTCAAAGTTAGTTGTAAGGAATGTAAGACAGATGAAAATGCCTTCTTTCTTTTAATACAGTAAATTCTCCCCAATTGTCCATCAGCTTATAAATAATTTATTCGATTAATCGAGCTTTGCGCCACGTTTTTAAGGCCGTTAAGTATCGACAGCAATAAAAAGCAGCCGCGGAGCTCAAATAATCGTATCTCCACTTCTCAAATTTCCCATTTTTGTCCACAAGCTGAAGAACAATTGGGAATAATTTACTATACCGAGAATAAGATGCACATAATATAAAAATAATTTCAAATTCTTTCGATAACATTACAGTTCGGTCTTCGACCTATTTATTTTTGTCAAAAGTGTACAAATTTAGAGCAGTCTAATTACAAGATGGTGATTGTTCTCAATAAATGCCGTCTTGTTGTTCTCATAAATAGACTGCGGAGTTTATGTATTTGTAACAAAAATAAATGGATCGAATGCAAAAGTACAAAAACTTTTAATCAATTTAACCCTTTGACTACTGTCGGCGCCTATTGGCGTCCGAAACACGTTGTCATCCCATTACTGTAGACGCCAAAAGGCGTCCAGATCAAATTTCGCCTGTTTCACCCATTTATTATTAAATTTGATGATTAAATATTGTAGAAAAAGCTTAAAATTAATGTTCACTTCAAGTAATATTGTTTTAATGTAATAGAATTCAGTATATTGAATATTTTAATATACTTCTTCAGAAAAACGAAAAACTTCACCGTACCCAACGGACGACTTAATTCGTGTCGTACCGTAGGCCGGTGCATGCCAAAGTCTGCAGTAGCCAAAGGGTTAAAAATATTATTCTATTAACTCATTGAAATGATTAAGAAAAGAATGAAGCAAATCATTTTGCAATGAAGACAATTTTTATTATGCACAAAGATTCGATGTCTACTTATAAAATAACGCACGTTCGACACTTTTACAGTAGTTTGCGGTAGGTTTAGTGTCGATAAAATAGAAATTGTTTGGAATTTTGTTAAGCTATATTTTTTTTTTGTTTTAAGTCCATAACCATTATACAGGGTGGGGCAAATAAAGTGTTACAAAGAAATATCTCCATTATCGTTAATGATACGCAGAAATGCTTGAGGAACAAATTGTTTGGTACGAACGGGCACATGTGGTGGAAATGGTTTTTTTTTGAGATATCAAGGTCATCGATGTTTTTTCAAATGGAACTATGTATTTTTTTCGATGACATTATTACCGATTTTAAGACGAATCCAGCGACCTATAACTCACGGTCATTCTAGTCGCGCAAAGTATAAAAATAGTTGAAAGACCGAAAAATATCGCAATAATCACTTTCACAGGATCCACTAACCTTGGTTTGGTTGTACCTACAGAACATGCTCGAAATGATGTTCGTTCGTGTTTTGTTGAGTCGTTCACCTCACGCAACAACATAAACATATTACTTAGTTACGCATTACCTTCTAATGCGAATACGTCGGATAGCGAAAATGAACGATTTTCAAGAAGCTTTTGATATGTGTATGGTGCTGGGGGAGTGCCGTAAACACAACAGAAATGCCCAAGATTTGTACGCGGCTCGTTATCCGGATAGGCTACAAAAGTCACACATGGCTTTTAAGCGATTAGCTGTCCGTTTTCGTCGCTTCGGTACAATGAAACAAACACGCGTCAAACGTCAACCGATTATTATTGAAAATAATGCGCCGGCTATATTAGCTTTAGTTGCACTAAATCCACATGCAAGCAGCAGGCAAATGGAAACAGAGAGTAGAATTATTAGTCGGCGATCTGTCCTAACAATCTTGCATCAACACAAATTCCATCTTTATCGTATGTCATTACATCAGGATTTGTATGGGAATGATTTCGTAAATCTTTCACTAATACGGGAAATGTGAATAGGCATAATATGCGTTATAGGGCAAATGAAATTCCTCGATGGATGAGAACTGTGCCACTTCACACTTTGCGCGGATAGAATGACCTTCGTCTTAAAATCGGTAATAATGTCATTAAAAAAATACATAGTTCCATTTCAAAAAAACACCGATGACCTTGAAATCTCAAAAAATATGACCTTTAAAAAAAAATGTCCACCACAACATGTGCCCCCTCGAACCAAAAAATTTGTTCCTCAAGCATTTCCGCTTATCATTAACGATAATGGAGATATTGCTTTGTAACACTTTATTTGCCCTACCCTGTTTAAAATATGATGAATAAAATATGCATCGCGACAGAATCTGCTCACGAATACGGATATTGGAATTTTTAATCACTTTTCGCTATATTGTTGGATTAATTTTACAAATTGTAATTGAAATATTGTTCTTGCCTTGTTCTATAATTAATGAGCTAAATTGTTCGTTGTTTGTTAGAATAAACCAGACTTTTTCAAACACTATACAAAGAAATAATGGTATTCGCATAATTTTGAAACTACCTGTAATCTATACGTAGCTAGTATTGCAAAATTACATGTTAACATAATTTCAATCGCAAAAGCTAAACGTTCTCGTGGGTTATGCCGATTTTTTAATTGAACAAATGTTTTATGTATGTAAATGCAAATCCTTATACAAAATTCTGTGTATATAGCGATAAGATATGCCTAATTTCTGCGGATAGTATCAAACTGATATCAATATTAATATAAGACAAACTGATAGGTACATTTGTCTTTCATTTTCAATGTTTTTATTTGAGCTGTTTATTTTGAAAGTGGCCTAACTCCATTTATACTTAAATCAAGATAATATATTTACTAATGATAATGCCTGAAGGCAGTGATGAAGGCTATTTTAATTAATTAGTATTTAACAAGTTAACCTCAGTTTTTCGACAATTGCGGCAGTCGAATAACCAGTACGTTTAATTAATATAAAACTTAAAATTTAATATTAAATTTTAGAAATTATTTCATCCATGGGGAGAACAGAACAAGGCCATTTAGTTCAGATAGTGAAGAAGAAATAGTAACTAATGATTTAAAAAAAATCGAAAAAGAAACAGAATAATAGAACAGTACAATTCGTCTCTCAAACTTTTTTTTTGTTTTTTATTTTTATCCAAACTTTGGAAAATAATGTGGTAATCATAGATCACAAATTTTTAATATCAGGACATTCGTTTTCACCAAATGATAGAGATTTTGGCGTGGTAGAGATGTAATTAAAAAAAAATAATTTACTGTTCGTTCCCCAAGATTATTACAAGATTATTAAAAAGTGTCGGAAAGGTAATAACTTTATTGTAAATGAAATGAGATAAGAAGATTTTGTATCAACAAAATTATTAGAAGACGCAATTTTTAAAAGGGTAAAGAATTCTGATGGAGAATCAATAAACTGGTTAGACTGTTAAAAACGCAAACACGTTTTATGAGTCGTAATTTATGAGACTCAATTTCATATGCATAGACTGTACTAAGTCATATAAAATGAGAATACAGTTGGTCAAAATAGCTATTGAGTTGGCAACTAAGTGATTGTGGATTTTATCAGTAGATAATCTTAGCTCATTTTTTTGTTGTATTAACGCGATCAAAGCGCTTAACCTTCATTGTTTTCTTGTTGTTTAGACTTGCACCTTCAGTTTAGTAAAAAGGTTGTCTCGATAAGTTATTTGGTTTCGCATTTATTACAGTTTGAAAATGTAAGAACAAGGCGCGCATTTCAGACGTATTTTATTGTATTATTTCTAAAAACGAAAGAACGCATCGCAAGTACACAAGAAGTTAACTGCCGTATATGGGGACATCTAGCGTTGAAAGAAAGACAGAGTCTAAGTTGATTTGCTTCATTGAATGAAGTTATATTTTTAAGCACAAATTTTGAATTTTCCTTCAAATTTAAAATCCGCAACCACTTACAGTAATGTTTCGATTTCTGTCGCAATTTTTCGGTTCTACTCCTGTCGCGGTGCTATTCCTACGCCACTGTAATTTATCGATTTCTTCGCTACGCCGATGCTGAAGTTCGACGGAGTCGATGAACACGTGTGCTGCGGCACGCGCCGCGGCTCCTTTGACTCTAATTCCCGGAAGACAACTCATAATACTATAACAAAACTTTTTTAATTTTAAAATTTTAAAACTGAATTTCTTTTTAACATATTGCTGATAATTTTCTGATTAAAATGAGACTAAACATGACATAATTTTACCGTTTTCTTCAATAACCGTGACGTGTCACAAAGTTAAGATTTCTAAGAGAATTTCATAATAGCATTTCGAAAAAGCCTACAGGCAGGACGTGCCGTAAACCGGGATAATCCGAAGGGTCATCCTGGTCGTGTACGCAACGGTACCGAAACCGTAGGAGGTTGACCTGGACGATTTCCCATAGCAAATTACCAATTTATTAATAATTAGCAATTAAACCATCTTTCTATGAATCTGCAAACCATTTTTTTTCGTTATCGATGCTGAGTTTCGAGGAGCTCGTATCTAAACAGCTTCTCACTGTTCAACCATCCTTACTCCAAGGCCCCTTCAAATTCCAGAATTGATGGAAAAAATACAGTAAATTGTTCCGCCATACTTTCCGTCAAACGCGTAGAATTCTAAATGTCTCGAAATCGAAGCGATCTCAAAACCTACCGCATCGAAGTCGTCGCGATGCTTACAGTTCCTGTCGCGAATGCGTGTCCGATTGATTCACTTGCGGTCGCGACCTCGAAGCGATTTTCTATACTTACCGTCTCGAAATCGAGGGAATATTTGCACCTATCGTCTCGAAATCGAGTCAGTCTTTACATCTACTATCTCAAAATCGAAATTAATATCTATACTTTTCTCGAAATCGAAGCCATCTGAAAACCTACCGCGTCGAAGTCGTCGCGATGCTTACAGTTCCTGTCGCGATTGCGTGTCCGATTTGATTCAGTTTCTGTCGCCACCGCGTGGCCGATGGCGTGTAGAGAAGGCTACACTTGCTGTCGCTCGAATTACACAATACCATGTATAGCATTGTCTTTAATACTTCTTTTTGACTTTAATACTTCTTTTATAATTACGAATCGGTTTTTTTAATGTTTTTTTTCGTAAATAAAATAAAATACTTGATTCGTATAATGAATAAATACGGTGTAAAATATGTCGTGTTTGGTATCATTTTAATTGGAAAAATCTGACCAATATATTAAACAAATTTTCATGTATAAAAAATTGGAAATAAGAAAGTTAAGTAATCGTTTTTATGCTAGCGTTACAATGTATGTATTCATAGTAATCTACGTCGGCATGCAGCGGCTGCCTCTCAGGTTACAATGTAGTTTCGTTCGCCTCGAGTCTCGTTCCATCTCTTTCTTTTATGAGATGTCCCCAAATACAAAGGCGAGCCGCGACGATCGATAATCATGTCTTCGGATTCAGTTCGTGACGACTTTCGATTCCTACTTGGCGACACTAACTGAATCATTACTGTAGTTGCCAACCTAATATTTTGGATCTAGGTTTAAAATGGCTTCGAGTGCAAAGGGTTAATATATAAATTCTAGGATGCTTAAGGGAGGCTAGAAAGATGTCCACAGCGTTCGAAACGTGAGGTTTTTTTTTAAAAAGGAATTTGTATAGTAGGCCAATGTTCTATTTTTGTGCGATGGCGATAATATACTGATTGATGGTAAAAAAGAAAGAAAAATTGAAGTTAACGATTGAAGTGCTTAACGATTCGTCTTCACGGCAGTCTGCACACATTAGTCGAAGAGTCCACATCAAGGTACTCGTCAAACAGTCGACCACCAGTCGACATCACACAATCTCCAGCAGTCGAGATACAGTTCCAACATACAAACACACAATATCACAGTCTCCCAGTCGAGACATCAAAACTTGAGTCATTCAGTCTCCAACGTCGAGCTGAATCGTTAACACGTTCTGTGCCACGTGTACCATTGGTGGTGCACGCTTAAATAGCTATTCAATGCGATAAAACAATATTTTACGACAAGTTAGAATGCAAGAAATAATTTTCACCAAAAGAATAGATCCGTAATAAGTCTGCTTCATAGCTATATCGACAATAATTGATAAATAAATATAATATATTGATTTTTAAAACTTCGATTGACCAGAATGAAATGTCGACTAAATACAGCTCGGCACGGAACGTGTTAATAAACGATATCGTACGCGCAACCACTGCTCTACCATTCGAATCCGTTACTCAATATTAATTTGGCGGGTAATATATCCGCGACACCGGCATCACGCGTCCTCCAACGGTTCAATTCGGGCCTTACAACCCCGGAAGGGTGAAAAAATACCCACGCGTCGATACCCTAGTGCTTGAATCGCAATTCAACATGGACATAAATGATAATAGCGAGCACGCTTTTTTTAATGAATAAAACAGATACATTGCATAAAATTAGCTTTATACCTTAGCCGTTTTTAAATTAAACGTCTCTTTATTTTAACCTTAATTTTCGAGATGATGATATTTTATTTTTTCAATAAGAAGTATTTAGTATAATAAATCTTATATAAAAGGAAGAGGGGGATTGAGGACCGATAGGCGGGATATAAGGAAGAAAAGGAAAAAAGTCTCAAGTGTTTATACTTTATTTTTTATCTTTTACTTCCTCGTTTCTTCTTTGTGTAATTTTTCCTCTTTCTCTCTTTTTCTCTCTGTTCTCGTATTTTGTCTGTCATCGCGTGACTCTTGCCATATTGTTGCTCTCTCTTTGTAACAAAGGGTTCATCTTGTTAACAAATAAAATTGTTATTACTATTATGAATAACTATACTTCAAATAGACAAGATTAAATTTTTAGATGAACGCAAAATTTCGTAGAAACAAAGAATTCTACGGTTAATGAATATCCTACGAGATTTCAATACCGAAAAAGGAAATAAAAGTAGCCGGCTACACAAATAAATCTCGATTCGAAATAGTCCGTCAAGAAAATTGTTCGATTAATCGCAAATACGCGCGAAACAAAATAAGATCATCTAAATGCGCGAGTGTCGGTGTTCGAAAAGCTTCGCATATCGCACCGCGGGTGTTCGAACGCGCGGAGAATTGAGAGCGCGAATTCTCCATGTTCGAAAGTAAACGAAAACGACGCAAACAGTTTCTATTGCTCCGAAAGTTGTTCAAAGACCGGTGCCCCGAAAAAAGGAGAAAATAAACTTTGAAGGAGACACGGGAGAACGAGAGCCGAGTGCAGCATACGCGCACGCATTCTCCGGAATCGTGCGTGTCGCGGTGCAACGCACCGCTTATCTTTACGACTAAACGCGGCGTTTCCGCCGCGGCAAAGTCGCTATTCTTTTCCGCGAGGTGGAGGACAGTTGTCCTCGGTTTCCGCGAGCGGACCGTAAACCGGGGTAATATTTATCTTTCTCCGTTCTGCTACCAACGCCGGATAAGTATCGCTATGAATTGCCGTGTCCACCGAGTGCAAAAGATATTTGTCAGCGGCAACGACAACGCCAGACAGTACCCCGAGAAGCGAACGACAATTAGGTACTGTCACCTCTGTTTACTGTGATTCCTCTTTCCCTTTTCTTTTTCTCGATCCGCACTTTCGAGCTGGAATTGGTGGACGATGGTCGTGGATCGTGGATGGCAGGGATGGGAGCTTTGGGCTTTGGGTTTATTGTGAGTCGATCATTGCACTAGCTACCCTGGACGTGCATGCGTTCACCGTTTGGCAGAATACCTGCAATTGTTACGAACTTCATTCGATCTGTGCTATACGCATAGGAGGTTAACTATAGCACCACCGAATTTGAGGCATTGTATGGGGAAAGGGCGCATACTCGGGGCTGGGGAAAATTTGAAATACTGTGGCATAAAGTAGTAAACATTGAAGTACCTGCAGAAATAAATGCTATTTGAAATTATTGTTTAAGTCTTTGCACTCGAATGGCACCACTAAAATTATTTTATTGCTTTCTAAAATGATCTCTATAATAATAAGAGTAGTGAATTGTTGCTAAACTGTTGTTCAATCTCGTATGCATAAAAGTGCACTTTATTGCATAGAATAGAAATACTATGAGCCAGGAATATTATTTCACATTTACAGTTAAAATGGCTTCGTGAGCAAAGGATTAATTTAACGATCTAATGAAGGAATGAAACGGTATTTCTAAGCAGTATTAACTTATGCAAATATTTCAATGTCTGCTATTTAATTTCACAGTGTATTTCTAATTGTTCCCAGTCCTGCGTATACGCGTGCGTGACTTTTTTCCGTAAATTATTTATTTGAACTGTACAAACTTGGATACATGTTACATGTGCCGCTAATTTCGATAGTGGTGTAAGATGTGTACGATCTTGATAAGATGGTGTAAGAGTATTCAAAGAGTATTCAAATGTTCAAGAGTATTGAAAATTGTTCTATTACGGAACAGTATTTTATGATTTGTACGATCTTTTAACGACAGATGTATATGTCGCGGAAAAATTCTTTTAATAACAAACGTCGAGGCATGTTTTTTAAATATGTATATGACTTACACGATTTTCAAAATTAATAGTAAATCTTACTCATTAACACTTTACCGATCGATGGCCTGTGATTCGGTTGTCATGACAGTTATCTATTATTGAAATAAAAGTGTGAAATATTGAAATAAAAAGTGATTGCACTACTGTAAACTTCAATATCATATTATATAATTTTCTAAATATTACATATCTTTCGCGGTTGTTAGAATAGATAAGATAAAAATAAAATAGTTAAATTATATCAAATTAATGTGGTTTAATGCTAAAATTATACAAATATAGAAATGTTAGTAGATTTAATTAGTCTATGATGCTAGAAATTTTTACGATCGAATAAGCGGTCGGTAAAGCGTTAACTTACAGCAAACGAAAGTAGTGAATTGTAATTAAAAATACGATAAATAAATAGAATTACTTATTTACTTATGTTTCGTACGCACTAATTTTCCTTATTCCATGCATGTTGTACTTTTTTTCGTAAGAATTACTGAGAATCTTATTTTTGACTGCCAAACTTTGCAATAATTTACTGTACAAATTAGTTAACATACTATCTACCGGATGGTCATTTTATAATTTCCGTAAGTACAATAATTTTTTATCAATCATCCCTCAGCTTATAAAATAAAACGGACAATTTAGGAAGAACATACGATTAATTCGATTTTTGTTTACAAACTAAGGAACAATTGAAGAAAATTTACTGTACACACCTCCATTTGCGAGAATAACATTTTATATTGTATTATGCGTATTCTTACATCTTATAAATAATAAAATAATAAATAAATAAAAAATACAAATAATATAATAAATCCTAGAAATGGTATAAACAATCAAAATAATTATGATGTTTAAGTAGATAGATTTTGTAAGACACACTATACAGTTTCGCATCGATTGCAAAAGGCTTATCTTGCTTTCATCTCGATACATTTACAGCAATTTCGATACTTTTGCTATGCAAAATTCACTACGTACAACGTTTTTCATTTTCCTGAATTATTCTTACAAAATTTATAAAAATGATTCAACAACCAAAAATATCTTATTACTTGAATTTATTTTTAAGAAATATTTTACTTTGTAAGTTTAGACTGTAGTAAACAAATTTTCATTAAAAAGTATTCCACAAATCTATTCCACTACAAAATAAGAAATTATGTAATATGATAACCATATAACGAAGTACAATGGATGTACAAATATATTTGAAGAAAATCCATTTGCGTATACAAATATACGAGCGTTAAATAATTTCAAAAGAAGAGCCAAATAAGATAGTGTATCGTTTAAATCTATATTTTGAAAATATATTATTTTTAACTAATGTTCAAGCTAATAGAACTCATGCTCTTCTTCCTATCAATCTTCTGTTCTACCTAAATTCTAATTTCCTAATAGCCTATCTAAACTATTAACTATTAAAATTTTAAAATACAATCTCGTCAAGTGCCGTGTCAGTCAGCAGTGATCCACAGTGAACTTTCCATTCATGTTACGTCGGCTACTGGTGACTGACGACATGAAATCACTGTCATCTCGTACTCCTATTAACTTTAGTTAATATATGTATATACAATATATCTCTCCTTGTAACTGAAAATTTGACACTAGACTATCAATCGAGTCAAAAGGATCACTTCCCGTTTTTATCGTTTAGAATACCTGATATTATAAACATTTTTCTGTGAAATTTTTAAAACAGCTTTTCAACGCGTCGAAGTTTAAATCAATCGAATTTTTTCATTGTTACGCAACAAGTGGTAGTAGTTACGGTATTCAACACAGACTATCAATATCATTGTCCAATAAATTCGACTCTTTCAATACCTTTAGAAATTCATATTTTTTGGAAGCTTAAAGATTTACATTTCAAACGACAAAGTACAGTGGATATTTCGTATTCAAATCCATATTAACCCTTTGCCGTACTTCAACAAGTCAAACTCATGGTGGAAATTAATAATAAGTTGTTAGGCGAAGGTTAATTATATTAAATTGTTTATAAACGTGTAAATAATATTTTAATCATTAACACTTCACCAACTGGTGATTTAGCCGTAAACATTTTTATATTTTCATAGCATTAGCATTAAAAAATATTGATTTGATCTACTTTATTTATTTTATTAATCGCGAAAGGCATCTAATATTTAAAAAATTGTAAAATAATATTTTAATATTAAATAGCAAATTATTGGTTGCCATGACAACCAAATCGCGAGCTATCGGTCGGGCTAAAAAGGCGGTTTATAAACTTCCGGTCGGCAAAGTGTTAAGATTTTATTTTATTCCATTTTTATTTTAGATTTTAGAGTTAAGATTTTCTTTTACATTACAAATACTAAAACATTAAAGTTTTCCTTGTACGCCTAATTCATGTTATACTACATATTTTATAGTTTCAAAATAATAAATAATATTTTAATTATTAAAATTTTATTTTTAATCGCTACATTAAGAATTCGTCTTCATAAAATGAAGGGGTTGTTCCGGGATTAAACATTCAAGTAGAGGTAAACACAAAATAAATATAAAGTTACTTTTTCGTCTAAGAAATTATTTTAATTGCAACTGTTCTAATTATTATAATTGTAAAGAAAATGGTACGACAAGGGGTTAATGTTAAACTGAAATGGACTCCGATTTCCTTTTTCTGAAAAAGTAAACTATGATGGATGAATTACTGAGTTTGGAACAACGAGAACTTGTATTTCATCTTATAAAAGTAACTTTTTATCAAAAATATAAACGTATTAAATCGATTACTGAAGTATGCAGAATAAAAGCGGCCTTTTGCTTTTGATGTCATTAATTTTTAAGATATTGCAGCGTTTCTCCGAACATGAAAGATAGAACGACGAGCATGCCGTGTAATACTGATTGAATAGGACGGATGCTGCATAGTGTTTCGGCAGCTTCGAAAAGTTAGAGCGTGAAAGAAGAAGGAGGATGAGAGTCGTCACCGAGGAAATTGGTCTTGTTGCCGATGTCGTTCTTCTTGCCATTGTTGTTGCCCTTGGCTTAGTAAGTGTTGTTATTGTCGTCATAGTTTTCATTGCGGAAGTCGTTGTTATTATTGTTGTCATTATCGGTATCGCTGTGTTCATTATTAGCGCGTTGTTGTATTCTGCAGACTGGTCGTTATTTTGTTAATAAACTATTGTTGTTATCGTAAGCGTTATTAAAGTTGTGTCTGTTATTTCGTTTTACCTCGTACCATTTCCTAAAACAATCCTTACAATGTTTTCATTGACAAATGTTTGTCTGACATTTGTTCAGTTGCTGTTGATTGGAAGCATTATTAAGAAGATTTACGTAATTTAAGGTTAGTTTACGATATTACATACACTTGTAACGAATAAGAAGACATAAGATTATTACAAGCAGACATAAAATTAATAACAAGATTGCTCCGTCTTTTTCACGCTGCGCCATTCGATGCAACCGATTGGTAAATAGCTCAAAATGCACTTTTTAAAAATACTAAAAATAATGCGATCAAATATAGGAGAAACTCGATGACACTATGCATTCTTATAGTAAAGAAACTAGAATCTTAAGCTAGATTTATATATGTATAGATCTTTTTCTGTTAACTTGTTCTAAGTAGAAATGTCCCGTTCATGACAGTGCTAATTTCCTAATATCACATTGTTCAGTGAAAATAATAAATTCGTAGCTCTTTTCGTGAATCATTCTATGCGGGAACTATTCGTGCTCACGCAATTAAACAAGTTAAATTATCAAATCACCGCGAACAATGAGACCGCAGTCAAAGGTATCGCAAGACTCCGATCCTCGATCCAATCGCGCGAACAATGCTAATCGCATTTTTGCAGAGCTCTGAATCTAATTACATGATAAAGGTTGCCGCATGGAGGAAAACTCATGTCGCCTAACGGGAAAATGCGAGCGCGGAGTCTGATTAAGTGCGAAGAACCGTAAGTGTATAGCTGTTCCCTTATTTCCACGTTATTTCCCACGTCGATGAGGGTTTGCGGCGCCATTTTGAAAAACTTCGAGCCCGCGCCGGATTGTTTACCATATCGAAAATGCCTTGTTAAAAATAGAAGATATTGTTTTTTTTTCACGTGTTACTCCCGAAGCTAATAAAGTGGATTAACGAATTTCGTCGAACGAATCCTTTTCAGCAGATGCATTAACGTTATTACTTATATTACCGGGATTACTTTCCTATTACCTAAGTGGATTGTATTACTGCCATTCAAACAGAGGAAGAGGTTGACCGGTAGTGTTTCCGGAGACCATTACAACGATCAATTTCGAAAAGTTTGCCGACGTTTTAAATTACGCGCGGAAGGAAGAGGAGAGTGCGTTCACGGAGTAAGCGTGAATCAGTTTCTTCGTTGGAGTATTTAAATGTTGTGAAATCGCAGAATCTACGTATTTAATCGTGTGATAATTTTACTGTTTCTCAAATCGTTTTGAGATTATTGCAATCTGTGATTCAAATAATGCTGTTTTTTTTTTATAAGAACATATGGGGATATGAACGCAAGTGACCGTATTTGCTATTTGTATTAAGAACATGTTATGTTCAGATTCAATTCAGAAATTGTCATCTTTTCTTTGGTTTCTTCTAGTTAGTCTTTGCATAAATTTTGATAAATCGTGTGAAAATTTCAATCAATTATCAATGTTGATATTGTGAGTTCAAATCGATCGGAGTCAGTGTTATTTTTAACACAACATTGAATAATAATATTTTATACAATATTTACAGTTCTTGGGGAAAGAATTCTGAAAACTCTCTCAATATTGTTATTCGACTATATCTAGTCTTTGACAGTACATTTAAATTTTCACACGATTAGATAAAGTTTATGCAAGGACTAACTAGAAGAAGCGCGTTAAGAAATATGTTGAATAAATTAATAAATTAGTTTAAACATACCCTGTTATATCCTCGTAAAAAACGTACGTCATTCGAGTGTTTAAAATATTTATTAACAGTGAAATTAGCAAACTAGTCACATGTATGGGCTCTATTTTCTATGATCAATATTCTCCATAATTTTCCATATAAAACAATACAAGTACATAAGTCGCGTTTAGGTTTCGATGCTTAATTAACACTTTTAAATTTCAAAATTACAAAGTATTTTCTAAAATAAAAATTCCGAAATGAGAAAACATTCTTTCAATAAAGCTCTACAATTCTATATTAAAAGTTCCTAAAAATCACCTTTTTCAATTTAACGATCGAACACAATCCCTTCAGATTACTTTAGAACTACGTAAGTTACGTGATACATAAAACTATAATAACGCATAGGTACATCAAACAAATTGTAATTTTCAACGTGCTATACGAGCTGCAGTTCGGTTGCATCGATACTTCTGACGTCACTGTTGGTATAAGCGGCGACAGTGGCATGGTTTCATCGATTCAAAACAAAGTAAAGAAACATCGCAAAACATTGTGTCAGCACGGTGATAATAAAAAAAAAGAGATAACAGACTTCTGGTATATGTGCACGCGTTATTTGAAAAACTCCTTGTGACAAATAAAGGAGGTCTCCTATGGAAAATTAATTCATCACTCCGATTAATAGCTTAAATGTATCGATTAACTTCTTGCATTATTTGTAAGATGACGCACGAAAACGACATAATTTATAATAATTTATTAGCAAGAAAGCAAACCGTGCATTGATTGAACATATTGTAGTATATTTGTTGATACGCTGTTGTGTACACGATTATAACAATTCGAACAGTGCCTAACAATTAAACAAATTAGAATACTATTCGATTTGTACGAATAAAAGAGAAAACCAACAATTTAACCCTCTGTACTCGAGGGCTCCCGAGTGGAGCCATCTAGGCTCCGGGACCCTCGAGTGCAAGGGATTTAATTGTAAGAACTAAGTATTTCAAATCGTTGTATTTGAACGAATCGAATAGTAATCATATTTGTTTAAAGTTTGGGCATTGTTTGCATTGTTATAATCACGTAAACAATATTGTATTAACAAATATAGTATATAAATGTAGATTAATTGATTTTCTTAGATGAAATGAACACCTGAAAAATGTGTCTTGGTCAATTTTTCCATATACAGTATTTTCAGAGGTATTACAACGATAACTAAAATATGTATGAAGTTTCTAACCGATAAATGATGTGCAAAATAATACATATAAAAAATTATTCAAGAGTGGCTTCTAAAATATGATTTCACCTAAATAAATCTTAATTTACCCCTTGCATCAATTTGAAATACTTTGCTTTTCTGTATATTATTTAATGCTTCTCTGAATACTATTTGGAACCTTACAAAAATGTTTAATTAAGAAATGATATTAGTAATAGTGTAATACATGTAAGTCCGGGAGAACATGATTTGGTACAATAAATTAATTAGTATTTCAATTTGTTATTAACCCTTTGCCCTATAATATCGTACCAGACTCGTCGTGAAGATTTGGAACATGATTCGCTTAAATGTGTATGTTATTCGTATCTTTTAAGTCGAAATTAAATGCTGTTCATCTATTGTTAATATTTAAACATCAAAGTAAAAGTTGTCATATAATAAATCTAAATTTTCTAAAAATTTCAAATGGCTGTGAAATAAATCGCAGTAGAATGGGTTAATTATGTGGCTATCAGTGAAAGCACCGCAAGTCACAATTTCAAAAAATTTCAGTTAATTGAACTATATCACAAAGGATTTATATAATTATTTGAAAGAAATTATGAAAACAAATTTGATGGACTCACTAAAATTATGCAATTCGAAGCACTACTAATATCAAGCATTAGCGATGAACTCTTCAAGCGATAATTTCTCAAAATTGAAAATATGTGACATGCGACGATCTTTCTTGCAAGCAAAGAATTGACCAAATGAATAACATAAAATTAATTGAAACATATCATTTATGAAATATCAATCAACATTATTTAGACCATGCTTTTCTTTGAAGGATTCTATTTTTTGATTTTCCAATGTATATTTCAGTAGATTTTAACAAGAACAGTCCAAAAATCGAAGTATACAAATGTCCAGCATTTATAACAGGTTAACGCGCCGCTCATGAAACTACGTCTGTGAATTAATTACGCGTTAATATACCGACTGTACCCTGGAAATGGAAAAAAAAAAATAGAAATAACCTTTATATAATTCCTAAATTCAGTACTTCGAGTTTTAAACTTTTCTGACGAGTCAAAAGATAGAAATCCCCAGGGAAAACCATTATTTGAAACGAATAATTTAACACGTTCGTCGCCGCGTCACCCATATTTAGGTGACATGTATGCTTCTGTGTTAACTCTTCTTCTTCGAGTTAAATCGGATTTTATATATTGTATGTATTTAATTTATGAAAATCCCATTTGTAGCACAGGAAGTTAATGAAATAAGCACCGGAAAATCTAAAATATATAGAATAAAAATACTAAAAATTCACACACTATTGAATATAAATTAATGTACCATAAATATAATACAATTTCCTACTTGTTCCAACTATCGGATTTCGCCCTGGTAAGAAAGTCGACCGTTCACGTTGATTGACCAACGTGTTAATATTATTACTATTTGAAATAAACATCGTTCGAGTCTGGTTTAGTGTTGAGGCAAAGGATTAACTTGATGTTGCTCGAGGGTAAATCGAACGATAAAAAGGGTCTCCGCCGGAGGATAGAAGAGAAAAGAAACGGTGGGCTGGACCGTCGATGATTTACCTTGAGAATTAGGCTCGGGAAGATTCTCTCGTGGGACCAGATGCATCACCGTGGTTTTTCCGAAGGGAAGCCCAAGAGCACCGAGCGTGACATTGCTGTGTAGAAAACGGCCCTGGTAGATTAACCGCAGGATCTCCGCTTTGGCGACTGCCTCTTCCGCCCAGTCTGAAAGACAAAGAGTTCGGTATCAGTCGCGCGACCTTGCCTCCGATATTCACGGTTTTTCCATGGTACCCGCTGGAAAAAAGAAAAAGAAAGGAATTTCGCGGCCGTCGGCCCGGAAAACGTGGATACATCGGCGCTTCGATCTTGACGGTCCCCTTCCACCGTTCCGCCCAGACGGACGTGAAATTCAGCCTTTATTTTGAACCCCTCTTCCGGATTTCACGTTCCGATAATGAACGAGACACGAACATCTGCGTTGGAAACTTGCGGTTCTCGTTTCGCTGGCTTTCTGAATTTCTTTCTCGATTGTTCTCCGGCTGGCCATTTGCCGATGAATAGCCGGCGGAGGACGCTCGGAAAATATGGAGCATTCAAAACCATTACATTTTTATAGTTCTACGTTTCGGAGTGAAATTTGAATTCAACGGATATTCTTGCTCCGAAGAAAGGAAATGATGGTCGATGTTTTCGCCGGGATTTCGGTAACGAGATTTCGGGTGTGCGGAAAGAAAGGAAACGCATTTGGTAAAATTTAAGGGGTGCTATTTGTTTGGAAAATCGAGTCTGCTTTTGTTGAGGTATTTTACAGCTTTGCGATTATGGAAAGCGTTGATAAGTCCTCGTCCGTGATTATGTTTTAACACTCTGCCGTCCGCACGACTCGCAAAAATTTCTTCGTTTGGTATTGATTCCGATTACTTCACTTGTTCCCTTCATCGGGAAAGGTTATTGGGAAATTATAAATTATCGAGTTTTTATTTGCGAGTAAAGACTGTATTTTTTCTTTGTTATTTCTGTTTTTCCCTTCTTCTATTATTAAATATTTTGTTAAAGTAACTGTGGTTGATCCTTGTTGTCAAAAATCTCTACAAATCCCTCCAATACTTTGCGCGTTACACCACTGTAATGACGCCAGACGGCATAGTGTTAAGACAGTTAGATCTGCGAAGATGATTGTTCAAAGCAATATTGTAATTAGTTATGACTAAACCAAGGATATGAAACAAAATGATTTCTTCTGCTTCTTTCTTTGTATACTTTGAACCTTAGTTTTACGTGCGTTTATTTATGATATTTTATTTAGTTATTTTTTTAGTTACTTTATTGTAGCGTATTTCATTTGTTCCATTTGTTTACTTTTTCTTAATTGTCTGTTCAACAGTTATCGCTAGACTGCGGATATTTATGCACTTATGACGGAAATGGATATGTAAAATACATGGTGTCTCAAAATAATGTTACTTCTGGAAAATGAGGGGTTCTCAAGGTGATTTGAACTATTTTTTTCCTTAACGCAAATGCAACACGAGGCTTCATTTACGAATTATTAATGAAAAACAGTGACCAATGAGGAGCGAGCTCGGAAGCGGACGAAGCTCAGTTTCATTTATTGGCGTAGCCGCCGCGTACCAGTTAATCTCGTCTCTCATTGGTCGTTTTTTTTCGTTAATAACTCGTAAATAAAACCAAGAATTTCACTTTTGTTAAGGAAAAAGTTATTTCAAATGATCATAGGTACCCGTTACTTTCCAAAAGTAGCATAGTTTTGACACAACTTGTGTACAGTGGTCAAAACTTTAGAAGAATTTATTATATTTCATGCAACTTATTAAAATGAAGAAAAGAAGAAACGTTTCCGTACAATACTAACTTATTGCAATTAATGAGAACAATTTTCATTTCGCATAAAAATCCGTGGTCCAGCTATCAGTATCAATTCTAGTTTTGTAATGTGACGTGAATAAAAGGTATATTTACTACAATATGATTTTGCTATAACAATGTTCAGAATTAGTACAACTTGCATAATATTAATTATCCTTTCGTTAGCAATATCGGTTTTATTAATATGGTCTGTACAATGGATTTACCAGTTTCTGGTTTTTCATTTCATATTGTTATTAGCTTAAAAAGAAGTTCTGGCATACGTATCATAGTCTCTAGTTTAGCGAGCAAGTGATACTTCGATTAAATATTCATCCCTTCTCTGCTTAGGATTTTAAAAGATTAGGTTTGCCATGCAGACGTAACTTCGTAGCTATTTTTGAGCTTTAAAATTTGTTCTCGGCATTCACGGCAATTTTCGCATCTGGCATCATAAACAGAGAAAGGTACCAAACCCGAGACAAGACATGGGATCCTTTTGTTATGTATTCGTCGCACTACGCATTTGCGCCTTTTGTCTAATTGTGGTAAGATCTGCCGGAATTATGATCGATAAAATTGTCAGGGCACCTATAGGCGCTCTCAGTGTTATAAACGCAAAATTTCTAAGCTCCTATAGGTGGCGACGGTAGCTAAGGGGTTAATCGACGCATCGTAAGCCCCTTGGAACGTGGAGCACACATGTCGACCCCATGACAGAACCATGAAGATGGGAAAAAGCCCAAGCCACCGAATCTTCGAGTTTAACAGATTAAAAGGGCGAGACTTGCTGCTTTCTGCAAGTGCCGTATTGGTTGGTAGGCGTTCTTCATTGTGCCGAAAGCGCTAATAGAGTATGGATTGCGAGTCTATACGAGTGAAAAGCGAGGAAATACGAAAAGAGGAGATCAAGAAGTGAAAATCACAAAAGGACTGGAACAGAGAACTCTTACTGGCCATTTATTGACAGCTACGAAACAAGCTCTTGCTGGTCATTGTTGACGATCATTCTGTTGATCTTAGTTATTAATAAATTATCAATTATATCTTTAAATAAAGTTAAATATTTCTTAATATCCGAACGTATAAATTGAACCAGCAACACCCAACACATGCTCGAATCATCTTTTGCAATAAATGTAAGAATTTCACAGGAAGTAATGACGAAATGGGAATTTGTTTATTATTTATTATACTGCTAAACACATCAAACTTGAAGCAATGAATTCATTAATCAAAAAATAAAAACCATTATTTTAGAAAAATATTATTCATGTTGAATTTACATTAAAATGTACTATAACAGAGTTACGAAAATCTTCGGAAGCATAGAGTTGAACATTTATTTGAACTTGGGAAGAAGTTAACATTTCAACTGATTGTTTTAAACTAGAGCAAAACCAAGTCGGAAAATAAAAGTATAATGTACTGTATAATAAAGTATAATGTACATTTAATATTCCTTCAAAGAATTCTGAACCCCTTGCCATGCTTTGGCGAGTCTGACGCGTGATGGTGATTCTCTTGTCATCAATATTCTATTTTCTTGTCGTCGATATTTAAGCATTCCAATAAATTCGGGTACGCAATACGTACATCTTTCTGTTTATAGAAGTAATTATAATCGCAAAACTTTTAAATAATGTAATATTGAAGCTTATAGTAGCTCAATGTTAAATTCTAGATTCAGTTTTCATTTTATTGACTTTATTAATCGCAAAATGTATCTAATATTGAAAGAATCATATCATAGTATTGGAGTTTACAGTAGTGCAATCCAACTCTTTTATCTCGATAATAGATAACAAATTATTCACAAGGTATTTATCGAGGGAAAAACGACTTATAGATTACCGGTCGATAGAGTGTTAATAGGTTTTAACTGGTCAGTGCCTACACCTATAATTGCTAAACGAGCATTTAATCCTTTGTAGTCGAGTGGCGACTCTGTAACGCCATTAAAATTGTTGCGACACGTTCCAAAATTATTTTTATACAATAGATATTGCGAAAGCTTAGATTTAAAAAATTGTTGAAAGCGTAAATATTATACGGGTCACGAAACTGAATTTCATACGTATAGAATAAATTTTGTTATTGTATAAAATGAAAGTATTAGAAGCTAGAAAAATTATTTTAGATTTGCAGTGGAAACGGCTTCGTGTTCAAAGGGTTAATATCTTCCGATTACAGCTGCGACTTTTGTTTATTTTGCTCATTATAAAATTAATATAATGCAGATATTTCTTTACTGTTGATCTATTATCTCTCTTTTCAAATACATGTAATTAACTTGATTCCAATATTACAAACGTTCCGCCACTTTAAGCTTCGACATTCCCTTTTCCATTAAAACAAATGCTTGACTTTTCTTAGGAGTTCTGTTTGGTATTTTATACCGAACTAGGGCAGATACTGCTTCTATCCAACGAGCAATTTCTCTGATAGCAATTTCTTTCTCCTTCAAGACTAAAGTGTTACCCTTTTGTTCTTCCGTTAAATATCTTCCGCGTGGCATTGTCAAATTTTAAGTTGATCATTATACTGTATATCACAATTCTATGTATACACTGTAGCATTGGTTACGCGCCACGTATTGAAAGCGTTAATGACTGTGTGATGCGATTGAATGAGAGAAAAAATTAAACGGATGAAGAGAGAATGTTAAAACAGTGCAAGTTGACGAAGAACTTGAAGTTTTGTTATTTATTTTCAACTTGCATTTGATAAGAATCAGAAGAAAGAAAAGATTCGTTTACATTGCGATACAAAATGATAGGAACAATGTAACATTCAAAATAACCAATACTATTAAGCTTTTAATTTTACATAGTGTTTATTTGTTTAATTATAATATAATTTAATATATGTATTTAATTTATTTAATATAATGCAGTGGTTTAATGTTTTATTTAATATTTCAACGTCCTTCTACCTTTAACTTTTTGTATAAAAAAATATATTAAAATCCGATAGTCTGAGCACCCGTACAAAATGCGACCAATCAAAATTGGATATCAAATTGCTTTAAAAATAAACCCTCCGTCCATTTTTGCAGTTCATTAAAATTCCCACTGTCCGCGGACGCGTTAAAAAGAAGAACAATTATTTCGCTGCTAATTGGATGTCCCTTTAGAAACTTTGAAATTTCGTCCACAACATTGAACTCAATGGTCCCAAACATATGACAATATTCGAAGTAACGAATGCAGTTTAAATACGATTAGATAATATTTCAAATTATATGAAATAATAAAGTATTGTCGATCCATAATCTGGAAATTCGCAGTTTAATTAAGAAATTTATTTGCTATTACTTTAAAATTGATTTAATTCGATATTAGATTCGTGATCGGTGACCTCAAGAACGGAATATGCTTCATCGAACGTTTCAATGTCAACTCTTTTAGTGGCGAGCGAAAGTATAATTTAACGAATTTACTAAATCGAAAAGAAGCACATTACGAAATAAAAGGGAGAATACAGTAATTCCAAATGTATTTAAATAGTTTTTGAAAGTCATACGGACAACATAAATATAAAACAGTAAGAAAAAGAGAAAAATCAGTTCTCTTTTTAGAAACAGCATTTGCAGATAAGAAAAATCATTGTTCGATTATAGCTTTGCGTCTATCGCCTAATATGAAGTATAGATATTAGACTTTCAATCATTTCTAACAAATTGTCAGATCTACTACAAAACAAGTTCATAGAACATAAAACATATTTTCAATCGTCTTGCAACGAAATTGAACCATTTATAACGTTTTATATATTGATTTTGAAATGGAGTTCCACGCGATTCAAATAGCAACGATATGTCGTCGTTGACACTTTCCGCGACAACTTATCATCGTTTGGCACTAAAAAGGATGAGTAACATTTTTAATACATTCCTAACAGTTTGAAGGTTCGTCGAACGATCGAAGCCACGGTGTGTCGCACAGTAGCAGAAACGACGCATTCGCATCGAACAATCGCATGGCATTGGTTGCACGGTTGATGGAGCACAGACTGCAGCTCCTAAGAGGCGTTCCCGGCGACTTCGCGTCTTTTCCGAATGTACGTGTCGCGGCAAAGGAGGGATCCAAGGAAGGAATGGGAACGGCACTTTTTATTACAGGCTAAGCGGCTCCCTTTATCTTTATGTAATCGCGACGATTTGCATGGAGGCAGCGAGGAGATGCTCCGCGACAGGATTATAGTGGTCGCAACGTAATTCGAGACAGGAACTACCCCGGTAGCGGCGGCTTAATGAATTTCCAAGGAGTGCCAGCTAGTTAATGGAACATTCCATCTTACGGTCGGGATCCAGTATCGCCGCGGCACTTTTCTGTCCCTGAAAGCCGAAGTAATTCGTGTACAACGGTACGAGAGAGCGCGCGCGCGTCAGAGAGAGAGAGAGAGAGAGAGGGAGCGGGAGAAAGAGAGAACAGAAGTTGCGGTCGGTGAATGCATTTCAATATTAAACGAGTCTCCTCCTGGTTCTCCGGCGACGAGTCTCTCCGGTGATTTAAGTTCGGGGACTTTATTTAAAAGAATACAAGACCACCCCCGCCCCCCTCTCTCTCTCTCTCTCTCTCTCTCTCTCTTCTCTATCCGTTTTGTCTATTCTTCCAGGTATTAAGGGGAAGAAGCATCATCCGGGCTGATTCGATCTCGTTCTCGTTTCGCAACTCGGATTTCGTCGTTTCTTTCCCGGCTATCGAGGCCAGATCAGGCCGCGTTTCCACTGGTCGGAGAGAGCGCGAACGAACGACCGGCTCGCTTTTCACCGGCAATCTCCGTCACGCCATAAGCGGGACATAGTTCCCAGTGACGTTTCGAAATTTTTACGCGAGCCGTTTCCACGCTGCGCGCCGTCTAATTGAATTGTACCGGCGTGATACGTCCCACGATAGACAACAGCGGAGCTTCGCGCCCCCATATTTCCGCGAGTGTTTTCAATTCTGGTAGTTCCGAGCCGTGTCCCGACAGTGATGAACGAGCGAGCATTATCCCGAAGCACTGCAGCGATACTACCGACGTCGTGGAATTTTTCCGCGTTCCATTTATACGGTGTGCCGTGCACGGTTTTAAGAAATGGCGACTGTTCTTTACGCCAGGACGTTCTCCCTGATACTGCGCTGCTACTATTATGGGAATTAGCAAATGTCGGGGGCCGCGGCGATTCACCGGGTCGTTGCACAGTGCGCAGTTGATCCGGAGATCGGTAATTATCGATCGATAGTCAGGGTTTCGACAAGCTTCTCCTGAACTTTGTAATTCGGGGTTTTCGAGGTTGTCGGTAACGAATCCGAAGACGAAAATTTGATATTCAATAACGCTTCGGAAATTTTTACGGGCTGTGTGGCGCGGCGATGTATTATTAGGTCGTTCGGAAAGTCGTTTCGTTTTTTTCTTGGTGGAAATGAAACACAATAGATTACTAAACAAAATCTATTGCAAAGAATCGAACAAAATTTTTAGCAAACAAGACTTACTACATCAGTTGTCCAATTATATAATGATTATGCAGCTTAAGCGTGAAGTTGGCTGTGAAAAAAATTAAGTCTTTTCTTGGGAAAAACGAAATTACTTTCCGAACAACCCAATAAATCCAACGAGCTGGTCGAAACACAGTTTTTCAAATCATCCGTGAGATGAAAAATATTGGCTGTCAGGGCTGTTAGAATATATGAATATATGAAAGTGTACCAGTATTACCGAGGTTCATTTATGTATTCCCGTAGCGTTGCTCTGCATTGAGGGTAATGACTTTTATAGGATCTACTAATTTTTCTCTTCGCCCGTTTCTGAAACATGGCTCGGTTATTAACCCCTTGCCGTACTTTGACGAGTCTGGTTGCTCATGGTGGAGATTTTCAGTAATAAATTTTATTTCGTTCTCTTAAGCTGGAATAAAATTCTGTCCTCTTGCCACCAGTATTTCAACATTTCAGTAAATATAAGTACAAATAAATTAAGTAAATATAAATAAGTAAAGTTAATAAGTTAATTAAGTACATGTAAATATAAATAACAATAAATCTAAATTTTCTTTTTCTTTTAAGTAATTATTACAATTGAAAACGTGTTTGTTACTGTAACCATGAAGAAAATGATACGGCAACGGTTAAGATTGTTTATATGGGATGGACGCGTTGTGCCTATTTCTTCTCTACAAATGCTTTTTAGGAGGGTATAGATTATAGTTTTTAGTAATTTACATTGTTTCATTGTTTGTCTGCTTAAAATTATTCATGCTTAAAGATGACCTATTATTTATTGTGATGTTTCACTTTTCCAAGCGATGTTCTTCTGTTTTGCGTCATTGGGAAACCAGAATAGTTTCTGTTATCAATTTAACCAGAATTGGTGGCTGTCAAGATGCGTCAATACGATTTTTACACTATTCTTTTGTATAAGGCAAGGTAAGACATATTAAACATATTAAATGATGTACCATTCTATAATGCTATGATCTATGAAATGAGATAAAACGATAGCATAAAATTATTCTAAATAATTTTTAACTGTTTTTAGTTTCTTTTACCGTTCTCAATAATTTTTAATGTTTTTTTTTCAATATTTTGTAATATTTTTTAATTCTCCTTAATAGTTTCATATAGTTTTTCACGATTTTTAAATTGCTGTAGATTGTTCTTAGTTTCTTTTGCATGTACTTTAATAATTTTATAGGCTTCGCACAATACAAATAACAATAATATTCCTTTCCAATTAAAAATGATTTACATTATGTTAAAATATCATAAATAAAATAACAAAGAATAATTCATGAATTAGATCATAACAGTAATAAAACTGAGTTCTTATAATCCAAAATGTAAATATCCATCAAATGATCAAAATAATATTTTTAATATTTCATTAATCATTTCCATTTCGTTATAATTATCTTTACTTATTTAGGATTATTTATTCTACGTTAGAATAGTACGTATAAATTAATAAGTATGTACAACTTGGACATGTTAAATGAGAAAAATGATTTTGCGCGCCATTTCGTTTGCAAAGATAATACATCAGCGACTTGCTCTGCTCAAATGCTGATTGATATTGTCAACAATTCGTAAGTGAAACAAGGACTGGTAGTCAAACAATTAATCTTTGTTAATCGCAGGTATGTGTCATATCTTCGTGACAATGCAAATTCGGGGATGATAAGAATGATGGTAAGATAAATATTGGGAGAACAAAGGAAGATTTCTTGCTCATGCATCGCAGTATCTGGATCAGACATTAACTCCTATGTTATTCAAAGTTATAACATTACCGTCTACAGCAGTGAAGAATCCTCTAACATTGATGCTATAAATAAATGCCAAAGTCATTCTGTTGATGATAAATTCGATGATGCTTACAAAGAGCGTATATAAAACATTTCGAAGAATAATACGTTCGTATAAAAATAGAAATTCATGTACATGAGGACTAAATTAATAAATGTTTTTATTGAGAACTATTATCTTCGATTTTGTCAATTTTTTATCAAACTCTATCCGGTACCTTCTACAAAATAGTGATTGAAAGTATAGTGGTAGTTCGAAGTAGAATTGACGAAACCCTAAAATTTGCACTGCTGCTTACAGTGTTGCAAAATGAAAGAGTTCTAGGCCAAATTGCAACAAACTGGTTTACAATAAAAATCACTTCTTTTCTTAATACGTTTTCTGACATGAAAATAATGCAACAATATTAAAAGTTTCAGTGATGCTTTCAGTGTTGCTAAATGAAAATTGCAATTTAACTAGAAAGTTAAATTGCAATTGATGTAAAATAAAGATCTTCTTATTTTCATAATACGTATTGTGACTTGCAAATAATGTAACAATATTGTTAACTTCTTCCAAAGCTTTCGCTTTCTTGTCTTTCGCTTACGCATTTCTCTCATAAATGCATAAAATGCTCAGTCTATTCGTCATTGTTGTTCGACATCATTTCATCCAGCTTAGTTTAGTTGTCCAATGTTCTTCTATACAACAACAAATAAGAAGGTATTGCATGATTTATGTTGGGATATTTCAGTGTTACAGAAAGAAGAATCTGTAAAGATTCCTGAATAATTTGACGATTTTACGACGCGACTGTCGTGGGGACTTTCAAATAAAATTGCATGTGCTGTGCTCCGGTTACGTAAATTTGCACGGCAGTTTCGACATTGATAATTTCGATTGTTTCAATTGAAATAAAAAGGCTGGTCCTCCGAAGACTACTAGCGACAGCTTACCTTCCGGCCAGTTTTCAAACACATGGTGTGCTATGTCCCCCGCTGAGTCGCTTGGACTGAATAGGAACTCTTTTGTCTTACCGCTGACAAGAATAAGGCGTAGATTTATCTGCAACAGAAAGCATCAGGGTGACATTAATATCAGTGTTACTTGCAATTATAATAATTTTATATACAATATAATTACAAAACAAAATATGTATTAATAATTATCAGGTTACCAGAATCTACGAAACGTATTTTTTAAATTTTCGTTGTAGGCTTAGATAAAAGGTTGAAAAAAATGATTTTTAAATTTCTTAATTATTTAAAAAAGTTGCAACCTGAACAAAATATTTCTTTTCTTCTCCTTTAGCAAATTAGTCGGTTTAATATTTTTCAAAAATATTCAAGAAATAAGAATTATCTCATTCTATTAAAAAAATTAGTTCGCCAGCGAGGCTTTTTTTATAATGTCTGAGGTACACTAATTTAACTTGGGTCACGTTAATTAAAGCACCTGTGTCAAAAATCATAGTGCAAGAGGTTAAAATCAAGTATTTATCAACAATCTTATAACAAGTATATTTTATATTCTCCATTAATAACAATATGATGTTTAAACAAATTAAATCTCCTAATAGTTATTTTACATTACCCCGATTACCCAGCAAGATTGTTCTTCCATTCAATATTACTTAGTAAATGTTCAAAAATGTTTCACTTTCAAACTGTAATTTCTTTCATTGTTGATTTTTAACGAGTCTTACAACGTTATTCCACTCTATCAATTAGAAATATCAAATGATAAAAAAATAGGAAAATAAAGTTAAAATGTTTTACTATTCTATACAATATTCTATACAAAAATCGTGCATTGAATCCATTATCCACAAAAGACAAAAAAAGGGCAGAATTCCGAGGTTGAAACGTTTCCCAGACTTCAACTTCTTTGATATATGCGATTTTAGTGTTCCTTTATGATCATTGCATTGATCAAATTAATTAGTATTCCTATCGTAGACAGCGACGTCAACACGCCTGTTTCGCTAATAGGATTAGAGTGAAGGGTGATCTTGATCCCCCGATGGAGCAAACCCGAAGCTCGAGCTGCAATGCCAATATCCGCGCTGCCACGCCGCACAGTAGGGTATTTGCACGATTTCGGCGACCAAAAAGATTTTTCTCGCATAACGTGCTGCAATGTATCTACTAACTTGTTTATACTACTTCAATTTAGAAAAAATAATTATAAAAAGATATAAAAATTGTTAGTAATATATCCAACATATTATTTTCATTATTCCATGGATTCAGAATGTAGCTATTTATTTATGGAATTTTAACGTGGTTGAAATAATCGTAAACAATAAAGAACAAATATTATTATTATTTGCATTGTTTAAGGGCTATATAATTAATAAAAAAAACATGTACAAGAGATTGAGAACAACAAAAAATGACTTACAGATTATGAAAAACTATGTGGGTTTATTAGAAAGTATTAAAAACTCGTACAAAGTATCAAAAACTGTTGAGAACTATTGCAGAGTATTGAAAATGATTGGAAATGGTGAAAGAAACTAAAAATGATTAAAGACTATTCAAAACAATTTAACACTTTGGTTTTATCTCATTTAATGATATTTATCAATTAAGCCAATTTCGAATAATTTTAAACAGACAATAAAAAAGTGAAAAGTGCTAAAAGCTATATTGTGTATTTTTCTAAACAGTCTTTACTTTCAATACAAAACGATGCTAGATGAGCAAGTAAGTAAATAATACAATAAGGTTATTGTTTTATTCATATGTAGACAGCACGAGTAAAAATATTTCGCCTAATAAATACAAATATTTGCAAAGACTGTTGTTAATAATATTAATTTATTGGGTGAAATAATATTTGAAATACTTCATTGATTTTACAAATATATAACAAGCTGCAAAACACATGTTTTACGATATAAACCTGAAATACCCCATTGAAATAAATATCTTCTTTACTGCGCGTAAAATGAAACACCTGAATATTATTTTCAGATAATATCATTTGAGATACGTGCATTGTTAACATTTTACAGAAGTTAAATGTTCCAGTTAAATTCGTTAATTGAGAGAAACGTAAGAGCTTGTTTTTCAAAACAACATGTGTTTGTACTTTTCCTACACGTTTATTTTCTTTCATAAATATTAATCCCAAGAAATAGAATTTTAAATAATTAATAAAAATTTAGACACACCAAATATTAACTCAAACAATTATTTCCAGTATATCATAGAAAAATATGAGTTTAATAATTTGCATTTCCACGAGATAAATAACTACTAAGAATATTATTAACTATTTTCAACACTTTTTCAAATACTTTTACACAAGCAACTAAAATTTTTCATATGATGGGAGATCTGAAAAATGTATATTGACAGCTTTCTGAAGCTAATACAGCACGCGTACCGCGTGAACGAGGCGTCCGGTTGCTCGCCCCGAGATATTTACTTAGAAAGCGAATGCAGAACAAAAGTGCCGGCCGTAAATCATCGCCGGTGTTCCCCCTTGTGTCGTAATTCTCATCCTTTGGAACCCTGCGCCCTTAATTTTCATTTCCTAGCTGCACTCTTTGAATCGCAAACGTTAGGTCCCGGACCCTCCGACTCGCGTATCTCTCCACCACGTGTCGCGTCAAGGGTCTGACCAGGGTTGCTTTGCGTTTCAAGGACAAAGCGGAGAGCGCACTCGGGAAACACTGATAATAAAAAAGCTCGTCGAGGCACCGTGACACTGGGAAAGCGGCGCGGAAAGGGCACGAACGGTATTTACGGTTCACGGTGTACGCACACATGGTTCGCTCCTTATCTGTCTTTACTTAGTGGCCGTATGAAAAGGAATTAGAGCCGACTTTTTTTCCTAAACCCTTAAGCCAGAATGTCGCCTTCCAGTCACGTAGTCGCACCTCTGACCGGCATAAATGCCGAAAAGCCTCATTTCTCTATGGCGTCTTAGCTACGGTGTAAAGAAACGCGGAAGCTTATCTCGTCCGCGCCGTTCCGAGTCCGACTCATTCCAAGATACATATATCTTTTGTTCTCGAGTTAATTAACTGTTTTACTATTGAAAGCCGTTACAGTACCGTGATTTGCCTGTTATTGAGATATCTTTTATTTATTTATTTATTAATGTTTATATATCATAATGCTAGTTTCTATACTCTTATGGAACATTATTTGACGCTATTGTTGTATATGTTTAACACTAAATATAATTAGAGCAATATATTTATTGATACGTTAGAGATTATATAACATATTATATTAGAGATTATTTATGTTACCTCTTATATATTAGAGATTGTTTAATCAGGTTGTATATCTATTTCCACCTAAAGGGCTTCTTTATAACTTAGCATTTAAATTCAAATAATTGTCAACACTGTGAGGATTTCAAATTGTTAGTTAAGTATAGATAATGTGAGCAATATACTTATTGATAGATTGATGCGTATTTATTACAGATTATTTAATCAGGTTGTAAATTCTAGATTAATTCATCAATGTACAAAATATGGATAAAGATAAATATAATCAAACGTAATAAATAAAAGATATTATCTTCTTCGTCTGCTCATTTTTATTAAAAAGATAACCAAACACTGTAGCACTATCAACTTAACAATAACCATAAAAACAGCATTGTGATTAAATTTTTTTCTTGTTTAATATCACAGTTTTTATAAATCACTGGTTGTTCCACTGCGATTTTTGTACATAAATGTAATGTAAAATATAACATGCCGGTAAACAAGCGAATATCAAAGTTATGCAACAACTTGCGCTAAGGAAAAAGTTGCTTCAAATAACCTCAGGAATATTTTGCATATCGCAACTGTATTTGGAGAATTAGATTCGACAAAATTTCTTAAAGGTACATTGAATCAGACGAATTTTGCAATAATTGATCTAGGTAAATATTACAAGGTGGAATATTAAATGATATGCTATAATCTGTAGTAAAAATAGGATATGTTTCAGTAGTCACTACATTAGGACGTATTTCCAATAAATTAAAAAGATTTTCAGTTAGCAGAGAGTATTTCATTCATCGATTAGATATAGTAGTAGATGTGGCTGTATTGTTTTTAAACAAGATTTTTTATTAGTAGACTGTGGATCTTCATGCTAAATAAAAATTATCTAAGCCAGAAACAAAACTTGATGAAAGTGTATCTCCTCTTTTAATTATTTTAATACGTAGAAAATAGTGTAATATGTTCATTCTTTCAATGACGTTACATTTTTGTATCTGGCATTTAATTTTAATAATTAATTAAAGTAGCATTTAACGTATTAATTTTATCATAAATGCATTTGATAGAACCAATGATTATGACTCCACTGAGGATCTTTAATATTTATAATAAAAATAAGTAGGTGAAATATAAAATTAAAATGACATTAGAAAAATGTAAGATTATCATTGCATTATTTTTGGCATATTACGATTGTTAGAAAAGAAAATATATTTCCATCTCATTTATATTTCTCATAATTAACTTATACATAAAAATCCGCGGTCTAATAGTAACAATAGTACTGAGTTAAAAGATTGTAAATTATGTAAATACATTGTAACAGAAAACAACATTTCGAGACGTAGTCAATTTTTAACAAAATGAAACAAGAGTAGAATATGTATAGAAAAATAAAAATTATAGGAAATTCTTTTTACATCGCACCAGTTGTATTATTTCTCAAACAATGAAACTATTTAAAAAATTTTTTAAATATCTATGTATTATTTTCAACTCGCTGAAATTATTAAATAAAGAATGATATCTTTATTCGACTCATCTTCGTTGCAATCGACGAAGGTAAGTATTATTTTGTAAAAAGATCCGAAGTCTACTCGTGACTCATCCTTGGAATCCGTTGTTCTGAATATGTTAATCCGGTAATTAAGTTTTCAGACAGCCTTGCGGTGTTACCACTTTTTGACCATCCCCGGCGCAGCGGAAGAGCTAATTACAGTCTCGCGTTGTCCTCACAATTTTACGACAGATGCATTTTTGTATTTCCGCCGGACTTCTCCTAAATGTCGTCGCGTAAACATTCTACACATGCCTGCGAAAATACCGATTTGCTTTCGGTGTTTTATTGCAATATTTACGAAATACGTTTACGTGAGTAAAGCGTATAAACTACGGTTCTTGGCAACGTCACGTGTAAAAGGCTTCATTGTTTCATTCGCTGTCTACTAAGCCGGCACCATAAATAATTCACGGTGTGGTAATCCTGCGAATAAACGTATAAATACTGATTGTGAGTTAGAATTATCTGATTCGACAGTTACAACGAGTGTCGACACGCGAGGTCACAATAATGTTGTTACATATCAAGCGTGAATTGACAATTAGCTACATTCATCTAATTAATTAACCGTTACAAATTTGACCATTTCAAGTGTCAATAATGTAAAGTAGGAGTATGTGCGTACGTATCTAGCGAAAATCATTGTTCACTGATAAAATATAATTAACTATTTAATATTATTTCAAGTTATTATTTAATATCACCCTTTTATTGTACTAGATTTTATAAATTTCTTCCATTTTGGTACTCGGACAAAATATATAAATAAAAACGCAAAATATTTTATTTATTAATTCCTATAAAAATTGCAAGGTACCGACCGATCATTCGCTTGTAAATATTAGCTTTAAACGATTTCTATTTTATCTATTTTATTTATTTTATTCATCGTGAAAGGTATCTAATATTTAAAAAATTATATAATAATGCCTTAATAATAGATAGCAAGTTATTGGTTGCTATGACTTCCGATCTAGGTAAAAAGCTAATTTATAGGTTATCAGTCGATAAGTGATAAAAATAGTCTTGCAGTGATTATACTGTAAACCAGTCCTTGTAACATCTCCAAAAATCCTGAGTAATTTGATGATTTTCGAAAAAAAATATACCGTTTCAAAACTGTTCCAATACTTTATTCGTCCACTGTAAGTACACGTTCGAAGTAGGTTACCGAGACAGGGCGTGCTAGACGAACGAATCGCTGTCAGCTGACAATCACAACTACCCCCGAGCTCGCTGTAACGAGCGAATGAGATTAAAAATTCAAAGGGGCTAAAAGTCAGCGCGCGATCAATCTCCCCGAGAAACCGAGGAAAAAATTTGTAAGGAACTGGCTCGGTATCTTTCGCGGGGAGTAACAAGGGTCCGGAATTGATCCGCTCGGACGGCACGAGACCCCTTAACGAGTCTTCAATTGGTGTCGTTGGTGGAAGCGTGGCGGAACGGGCACGTTTCGTTCGCGCGACGACGAGGACAATTAAGACCGTATTAATCGTCTCGGTTTCTCCGTTTTTCGTCCGCCTTTATCGTTGTCGTCTCGCGCGGACGAATTACGGTCACTGGCCGAGGACTCGCTCCTTCACCCCCGTTCTCCTACCTTTTCTCGCTTTCTTTCTCCCACCGTCTCTTTTTTCCTCCCTCTCCGCTTCGCCCCGTGCGTCTCGCCCTGTCCTGCTCCCTCGGACAGACACAAATTCAATTACGGTCTCGCGCGAAGACCGGCCAACATAAATAATTACTGACGAAGCCGGACTCGCGGCCGTGCAGAAGGGGCGGCAGCCGCACGTGACCCTTTGCGGTTCCTGCGGCCGCGAGATTCCGCTGCAAGTTGCAGCGACATAAATCATTGTCACCCGGCTCGCGAATTATCGCTCGCAGGCACGTGAGCCACCCCCTTTGCACTGCACCCTACGCAACACTACCACCCCGTGCACCGAACCCCCGTACCGACTCGTCGATTAAACGGAGGTTCCGGTCTAGAACATTTCAAAAAGTCGGCTTCTCTGTCTTCTGTTTTTCACTTTCTAAGCTGCCTCGAGAATATGCAGTTAAGAGGTGGGTCGAGAACAATTGCGGTGTCGGTTTTGTTTCTTGAAACAGTTACGAGAAATGAAAAGATGTTTTAACCCTTTGCACTCGAAACCATTTCCACTGCAAATTTAAAATAATTTTTCTGGCTTCTAGTATTTCCATTTTATATAACAAACTTCGTTCTATTCCTATGAAATTGATATTTTTGGCGGGGAACATGATTTGTAAATAAACTAATTAGTATCTATAATACAATAAATAATAGTATAGTAACGGCATAATCACGGGGGAACATTCTTTGAAATAAAGAGGATTTTATTGTATATAATATAATAAAACATTCTTTTAATTTTTTTATGACAGTTTAATCTTTTATTTTTATTTCATTTGTCGTTTGTTTTATTTGTCATGGGCACTACATGAAACGATATCGCAATAAAAACGATGTGCTCTATGTTCCATTATAATATGTACGTTAACTTACTTAATTGCGTATTCGTTTCGGTGTTTGTTGACATGATATTGATAATAAAATAATAGCGATTCCAAATCTGTTCTTACATGTGCTTCAACGATTATAATGTCCTTCCCCCTAATGTTTTTATTCATCCTAGTTAGTGCTTTAATCATGTTTCTTTAAATAGTCTGATCATTAATGGATGAAGTGAATAATTGAACAATCGTCGGACGGTCTGTCTGATACGCAGATTTGGTAACGTCGTTGTCCTCTCCAAGGATGATTGGTATTCCGTATTCATGTCTGCCACATGTTAAAATGCCGCCAGATAATGTATGGCCAATTGAATTCAGCGTGGTAATGAGTCGATACACAGCATTTAACAGGCTCGGACTGTTACTATTTGTGAAAGTTCGAGGTCGATCGACTATCGCGTTACAAATAAAATTTATCCTTGCACGGATGTTGATACACTTTTCCAGAAATACACCCGCTGAGCTTCCACTTTAAAAAAAGAAAGGAAAGCAAAGGCTCAAGGGGACGTTCTAGCCTTTAAAAAAAAAACGAATTTTTACATTTTCTTTCTTGAAGAATACAGGCTATGGGTGCAACATATCGGATTACAAATCCACTTGTAACACAACTCTTTGTTTTACATGGAAACTAAAATTTGCTAATTCTCGAAGTCTGCTAATTTTTTTTTAGTCCATACATATTATTTAAAAATTGTCTTCACTTTCCGTTGACCAGCAAAAATCCGTGGTATGGTTAAAACACCAGCTTGATATTACTTGAAGAAAATGTTAAAAAAATAAAGTGAAATTACTCTATCAGGTTCAGGGCTAATAAAGGTGAATACCTTTTTACTTGGAATTCGGTGTTCTTCCATACTTCTTTATAAAAAATACAGTATAGTAAAATAATATAATATAGTAAGCATGCGTTTTGACTCTAAATCCACGGAAAAGGGTGGGACAGTGGCATCGGTCCTTACGCGAAGGATGTACCCGTTCCTCCGACAGTGAATGCGACAGTTTACTAAGATCCTTTGAATTTGCTACCGTACCTCTTTGAAACAGTTTTGTATATTCTATAGTATTCTATTCTCATATTATTCTTCTCTTTACAATGGATCTTCTTTGTACGCGTCACTGTGCCGCGTTCTATTCCATCCTGTTACGCTTTCGATATTTCATACGAAACTCTGGTAATTTTAGAAGTTTGATCCTTCCTGCAGCAAGCATCAAATGTTCTTGGAGGCGAGACGTGCAGGAAGCGTTTAAGAGAGATTCGAAAGCCTTCTTTTGAAGCTTCCAGGACGGAGACTATAACTGTTAAAACTAGATCAAGGATTTCTATGCAAAATACAAATTTTATTGAGTCGTTTGTTGGAAACAAAGGTAAAATAAAAATGTAGGTCTTTCACTAGTTCCAATAGTCAAAAATAGTATAACGATAGTCTTAGTAATGTCTTTATAGTTTTGTATAATCGAGATGAGAGAAAATTGAAGTATAATCAGTCAGTTTTTTCTGACATGATTTTTGTTACTAATTAATGATTATAAACGAGTAAAATTTGTTTGGTTACCATAATAGTTATTGACGAAAATAGTTGTTGATTATGAATAGAAATAAAGTAAAATAACAAAATATAAATTGCTATGTTAATTGCAAGAAACAGAAATGAAATAGATATATTTCATTTTAAATATATGGATATTTCTTTCTAAAATTTTAATAAATCTAAGACAGCGTAACAGTATTTTTTCGTTTTGTGCTCCAACTATTCACTTTTGTCATAAATACATAAAATCCACTGTGTAGCTATGAATAACTATTACTGGTGACCAGAATTTTGGCTACGAATAATTGTTGTCGACATTCACAGTTTTATTTCGAAAATCCATAACTGACATGGACAATTAATACTTTGTTCTCTTATCTCTGACTGTCGTCAATTATGCTATGTCCATTTGGACATATTGGATTTTCTATTTAACTCATAACCCCGATCAGCGTATAATGACGAGCTCGGGTGACATCGCAATCCCATCGATTTCGATCACTATTCATGAGAAATTTAAATCATTCATACGTGAAAGAATTTAAAAAATACAGGCAACTACCGCTCATAAATAATCGAACACCGAGCAAACGCAATCGAATAGCGTACTAATGCAAATTGCAAATTTTATAGCAAACTACAACATTTGCATCAGTTAATTAAATTCGAAGAATTCGAATCCAATTATCTTTATAATTTCAAATAATCTCAAATGGCTAATCCTGACACCCTCATACTTCTTCAAGCGAACGTATGGTACCGATTATAAATATTCGATCAACCGCTAACAATAAGTGCTGACGGATGGCAATTAAGTTGCGAAGTTGTAACAATTTTTTAAAAATTAAACTAGTAAAACTTGTAAAATGGTTTATGTCCATGTAGACGATAAGCTTTTTTTTTTAATACTTCTGTTATTTTCTCTTTGTTTATATTGGATTGTTTCCACCAATTGTTTTTAAAGGGGAGATATCATTATAGTCTACATAGAACATATAGAACATGAGTTTTCCTCGGACCAGTTATGCGTACTGTTTCATTTAAACATAGATATGCTGTCCAAATGATATATTAATAAATATATTAATACATATTAATCGAAAAATAATATTATATTCTAGTAATATTTCCAGATAAAATTTAATTCCAAGAATATTTCGAATCAATTCTTCGAATAATATTTCCATATAAAACTTTATTCGAAGAATATTTTGAATGAATTCTTTTAATAAAATTGGATTCAAGATATACAGGGTGGTCTATTCAATCTGTGCACCTCCTGCAACTTTCCAAATGTGCATCGAACAACAAATTTTTAAATATAAATAAAGTTGCGTGGTTTTAAACGACATAGTATATAGCGCACTTGTTTTTTAGATGACGCTATTTCGGAGATTTGAAGGTCAACTTTCTTTTCTTAAATGGAATACTATATTTTTTATATCAGAATATGGAAGAATACCGAATTCTGAGTGAAACAGTATTAACCTTTATTAGCCCTAAACGTAATAGCTAATGAATATAATAATTTTTCTTTATTTACTAAACATTTTCTTCACATAATATCAAGTTGTATCAGTGACTGTATCTTATATCTAATTACTCGATAGCTATTATGTTTGGGGCTAATAAAGGTCAATACCTAGTTTTCTTAAAATTCGATATTTTTCTAGATCCTGATATAAAAAATATAGTATTCCATTCAAGAAAAGAGATTTGACCTTTAACTCTCCGGAATAGCTCCTCCTATAAGGACACAGCTATACTATTGTACATACTATCCCCTTTTAAACAACGCAACTTTTGTATTGAACAATTTGTTGTCCAATGCATATCTTGAAAGTTGCAAGAAGTACAAAAATTGCGTGGACTTGTATTTCGATTTAAATTTTATTCGAATGACGCCCAATTGCATAGTGTCACGACATGTTTCAGAATCCGAAATATTCCGAAGCAGCTCGACCTAATACATAGAGAGTCCCGAAACGTTCGGTAATCGAGCCGATCTCGATCAAAATTCCCAACTAGATCCCAGTTGGCAAGTCCTATCCGCAGCTCTAGAACCGAGCCATCCATAGTTGCATCGTTGGGATCGGCGTGAACCCGATCCGAGCACCGCTCCCATATCTGTTCATTAGAACACCCTCGCTCGACAATCTTCGACGCACCTGCACAACAGAGACCGGCGCAAGAGACGGCTAGGGATCGGTGGCGTTTAAAGGGGGCGGTGTTAAAGGGGTTGAAGCCGAGAAATTTTTCGGAGCGGATCGTGGGTGGTGGAGACTTCAAAGGGACTTATTCATGCGGTAGCATTCGATACTCGGTTTTTTGCGGTGCACACGCTCGCCGGTCGTGGCTGCCACTCGGCTAGGGAAGCTGTGTGCTACCTGATGCGTCATCCACGACTCGATGCTTCTAAAAAGCCTGTCGGCGGGATGAGCTGTTTTCAGCTTGACAACACTTTCCGGCCTCCTGGCTTCTGTACAAGTTCAACCACGTGCTCCCTCGGCAACAATTAGTTTCTCAAAGATAAACCCCGACGCGACCCGCTGGGGGATGGAAAATAAAAAGGGGTATGCGTACCGACCGCTCGCTGCGGCCACGTTAAATATGGACGCCCGGCTTCTGTCGTCTTCTGTTAAGAAAACCCGGTCGCGCACCGGAGATTAATAATAAAAACGGGAAATATCGACGGGACTATACCGTGCTCGCACGTAAGTACTGCTACGCTCGCGCGGTCGCGTGCGCGTTTGCTCGGCGAGCGTGTCGCTATGGACACGTGTATTGTCGCGAGCCGGGAAGGGAAAAAGGAACTTGACGGGAACGCAATAAGCATCCTTGCAACCGAGTTGGATGGCTCGTAAAGTGACGCTTTGAAATGCCGCTTCAGACACGAATGCGTGCTGGCGCCGAGCAACCGCCGCCTATGGCTTTTCTTTTTCCGCTTCCTCCTTGTGTTTTCGAATTTACGGAAGGGTGCTGCACGAGCCACTTTGCTGACTTTTTACTTCACCGGCAGAAATAACTGTGACCATGGCAGACTGTATGCATATGACCGTGTGGAATCGTTCTTGGTTTTCTTTATAGCGGGCTAATCGATACGAACGCTTCTAAATGACCGCTTATTTGGAGATCGGCTGCGTATTTAACCCTTTGTACTCGTGTGGTGACTCTGGGGTACCACTAAAATTGTTACAACACATTCCAAAATCATTTTTATATTATGAAAAATTAAATTTCAAAAATTAAATTCAGTATAATTGTTGTTGCATGAGTTGCGAGATTAAATTTTAAATGCATAAATATATTATCCCAATATAATTGTATTCGAACCCGTAATCATTCACCATTATTCGGCTATTTGCTATTCGAGTTACTTGTTTTTATCCCAGTTATACATTATTCGTATAGCGATTCTTTATGCGTTATTTATTATTAATCACTTCTTATTCGCATTTGACCCTGAATAAATCCGGTGAACAACAAGCTTATGCCCTCTACAGTATCGATATTATTATACATGATGTATCATAACGTGTGGGACACACTTCGCGAGCTGATTGTACGAATAAAAACAATGAGAGAAGGTCATATAAATATACATGTCTTATCTGTTTTCCTTTCTGAGGAATAATGAATTTTATAAATAGAGCGTACTCTCTGGAAAGAAAAAATGAAGCAAAATATTGTTTGTTGGAAATGCTGAAACACTATGAAATAGAATAGAATACAAATGCGGTAGGTAGTAATACATTTATTAAATGTAAATAACGTCAAAACAATTACTGCAACTGTTAATAGTAACAGAAAAATCAAGTATAAATTTCCCATTATAGTGTCAATGAAATGCTGTGGTATCTATATTGATTTTCTTTTTTGAAGTAATATATTAAAAGTAATATGTTAGAAGTAATATATTAGAAGTAATATATTTTCCAAAGTAAGTATTTTTATTATTACCGTATAATTAAAACTTCTTTCCCATTTCCGGAAAAGTAAGAAAACACTGGTTTATGCATGCATGTGTAGAAAGGTTACAGTGAATTTATAACTGTTTGCTTCGAACAAAAAACATAAAAGACAAAAAATAACTGTTACATCATGAAAGCCAACTGAAAATTTTAGCAGTTTCATCGAAACCCCTGCTGGAAAGTCTGTCTCGCGCGTGTACCGGGCTCGCAGGATACACAGAAATGAAAGAAGACAGGCCCGCATCAAAAATTCCGCAGGTAATTAAATTTCTTAGATTCTGGCGCGACCGCGCAGAGTTATTAAAAATACCTTTTGTATTAACAGGGGATTGAAATGAAGCTGCGGGCCTCGTCGAATCCGGCAAGGTGCACGTGTGTCCAGGTTCGCCCACGCAGAGTCAAGTGGGACGATCGAAGCCTTGTGGGTCGGCCGCGCGACACGATCGAAAATATTTGCGTTCTGTATCGTCGCTGGCGGGCCTAGTTTGGCACGGATTAATTATAAACTACGCGGCGGGGCCATCGGCATTACCGGCTCCGCGAAGTTTTGCATAGCATTAAATTCCATTTATGGCCGCGTAACCGAAGCCGGCTTTACGACTCACGGTTGCTAATTAATTTCCTATTACCCTGCGCGCAATTTCATCGAGCCGCACGACAAAGACTTGTGTACCGAACCAGTTGGTGAAACGGTGATTTGGACGTTGCTTAAGCGTCCTCGGAGTTTGCGGGTTTTGCACGTGGCTTAACGATGCTCTCCTGTAAATGCACGGTGGCGCTTGAACATTATTGTTCTTTAATACGGTTAATTCTGTGATTAATTCACGCACGCTTAACGAACAGAGCTCTATTTAGGACGACACAGATGAAACGGTTTTTGCGGTCCTTACTTTTCAGCCGTTGCGGTCGGAGCTGTTTCCTCCCTTCTACGTTCGCGGACAAAAAGATATCACGCTTTAAAGTTAACAGGATTCTCATTGATTTAACTTCACAACCGAGGTTTTGTTTTTACGCTACAAGCAAAATACCGCTTTAAATGTACACAAAGTGAGATGGAATTGAATTTCGCCGGTCTAAACGATTTTATTTGGGAGAAAAGAATTTTTATGGAAATACAATTGGACAAAATTATAGCACGTTTAATTAAAGTATCATGCGTAGCGATTGTTGTAATTTAATTTCAGCAAGCTCCATACACATGAGTTATTAATGAAACACATGTAACTATAAATTAACTATTTAATATAAACGTTGAAAGAAAAAAGTACAGCACTATTAAGACACGCGTCCGCACCACATGTAATATCCGCAACAGACAAAACACACCCAACAGATTCAACAAAAGAACATCACACATAATCGTACCCACCGCGTGCATTGGCAAAATACGATCGCGCATTGATTCTCCAATAATATTGATTTCTCACAGCCATAAAGCAACGAATAATATTTAATATTATTCGATATTTGAATTCTTCCTTTACTGTTTTAATAATAGACATCATGTTTTAATTGCATTTCAAAATGGAACTTTGCTGTGTATTTAAAAGATGTCATACTTGCTTTATGTACCATACATAAGATTGTGACATAAAAGTCACTGCTGAGTAATGATATTTGATCTCTCGGTTACAAAATAATGTGTAATTATTTTTCAGCCGATACTTTTTGTAGAGCAAAGTAGACAAACATAGATCAAATAAGATATTACGAAAGACTTGTATCTTATAGTGATACACGACAATGTTTGAACGTCTTCCAAAACGAAAAAACTTTTTTAGACATTAAGTTAAACGATTTGAACGTTTTTTAGATGTTAGAGGAACAGCTCACTGAACAATGTGTAAGAACATTTTTCCAAAAAATATTATTAGTTGGTAGTAGATACAAAAGGAAATAAAAACACTTCTAAACTTTCTAATCAGATTCGATAACTAATCTCGATAATGACATCGAAATTGATTAACATTTGTTACAAGCTACAACGAATTGAAGATTATATACATCAACATTTTTCTCTATAGACCAATAATTGTAAGAAATCTAGAGAATTTTTCATCTCTCAAATCTTGTTCGATGAAATTTTTAATACACATACAAATTAATAAGATCACCAAAATGCGTTATTTGAAATCATTGGTTTTTATTGTTTTCCTATCATTCCAATCAAGCGCAATTTGTTAAAACTGGTTCTTGAGCAGTAAACTAGTCTTTCTAACATGTCAGAAACAACTTCAAGTTGTTTATTCCAATTGTAAAACACGAGTTCGTAAACTTTCATGAGCCACTGCGTGGAATCTCGTTGCGCGAGAAAGGTTCATAAAACAGAATTGAATAGTTCAACAGAAGAATTGGTTCAAGAAATAGTTCAACAAAAATATTTATAAAACCGTGGTAACCTACTGTCGTAACCGCAACATGAATGATAGTATCCGATACTGTAGATTCAAATTAAAAATTGTTAACGAAGCGTTGCCTTAACGCAGCCGTAGGCCTTAATAAACTTTCCAGCGCGTGCAATATCCATTTGCGCAATCTGCTATTGATTCATGAACCGAATCAGTGAATATCTGTTCGAAATAGGAATATAATCTCTGCGCGTGCTACAATTTACTAAAGAAAAAAACTCGATTGTGCATTATAAGCCAGGCATTATTGATTTTAAGTTGTAAATTCAACAACTTATCGCGAATTTATTGTATCACAGTATGCGGACACTGTACTCTTAAATCTGTTTAAAAAATGCATGCATTTTTACAGCATCAGAGAATACATTTCTAACATAATTTATTAGATATTTTCGCAGTAATAACACAGAATAGTAATTAATAATCACAGAAAAAGTAATTAATAATCGTTTGCAATATCCATCGTGTGTTTAAAATATTGCATTCAGATTGTCATATGAGAGAATAAAGCCTTAACAAATGTCTGCATGCATTCAAACATTATATGCTTATCAGAGATAAACATTTGATTATCTAGTAATTGAAATAATTCAATTGTGCGATCGGATATTGTTGGGATAAATAACGTATATATTTGTAGAAAGATTTAACTTTTTAATTCGATCAGATAAAATACTTCAGTTATATGACATTTTCGAGGTTGTAGGCGTGGCAGTTAAAGCGTTAAAAGGTTAATATGTGTATTTAGAAAAATTATTTCAGAAGTATAATCGATCAATATATTGACGTCCACGATATTTATTTATGTTCATCATTTCTAAAAAACATTTCATCTTTGGATAATTCACTTTGGATAATTCAGTCACAGTGTTAAACAGTGATACTGCAGAAATTGTATAATTAAAAGTGAAACATTGCTAAAAACAATCGATAGATAAATAAATGAACTAATTCGAGTTCGAATTTTTAAGCACACGAACTACATATATTATTTAACGATACTTTTCCCTTCCGCTATTTTTACTCATCACGTATCACTGATCATTAGATCAAAGAAATATTTCCTCTTTCAATGATTTCAATAAATTAGGAGAAATGTTAAAATATTCTTAAGCTCTTCTATTGTCTTATTCATTTGGCATATCAACTAGTTCAATTTTCTCATAAAAGCATAAAGTCCATTAATTCTCTGCTATATACGTCAAACGTATTATTGTGTCCATTGTTTTTGAAATGATGTGCACGTATAGGTGCATCTTTCACATGAAATAACGGTAAGCAGTATTATCTTTCGCAAAGGCTTCAATATTCATACGAAAACAAAATTTTCAGGTCGGCTGGTAGCATATTCAGCGTGCTCCGAAAGCAGACTATTTTTATTTAAATTCTCTGTCGATACAAGAAAATATAATATGAAAAGATATTTTGCACTGTTGCATAATTGTAGCACCGTATTCATTTAAATAGAATGAGACAGGTGTAAATGGTTCGTAAGAACATCTTTATTGATATTGGTTGAAAAATTATATTTGACAAGCTATCCATGAGTTTTTAAGAGTCATCTTCATCGAATTCATGGCACGTCCCAAAACCGAAGATTCTGAAGTAAAAATTTAATATGAAAAATTCTAAAATCTATAAAATAAATAAAAAAATATATAATACTTATAATTTTATAACTATAATATTTAAAATTTTACAATTATAAATCTTGATATTATCTTTTCCTCTATTAATATTATTTGTTTATTGCATTGATATTACTTGTTTACTGTTTTATACTACTTGTCTATGCATTGCAGATCACCAAGAAGAACGAAATGCATTTTTAAAATTTTCATTATAGGCTCAGATAAAAAAGTAAACACAGTCTCTTTACGTTTTTTATTGGAAGTAATAGCAAAATTTAAAAAAAGTATTTCAGTCATTATACAATGAATGAATCCCAGTAACATTTACAGAAAAATTCAAGTCATTTAGAACAGTTTTAAAAAAGTGATCTTAAAAAACCATCTTAAAAGTGTTGACTGCATGTTACTCTTCACTGTATACAGAGTGTCCCAAATGTCACGCGTAATCGGAAAATGAGGGGTTCCAGAGGTCTGTTGAAGTAATTTTTCCCTTCACAAAAATTTTCTGTAAATAAAAATTTTCTGTAAATAATAAGTGAACACGGCTGGTTTAAGACAGCAGAGCCAATAGTCGTAGCTGAACATCGTCCGCTTGTTGACTCGGCCCCCTTACACCAGCCGAACTCGTCTCTTATTGGTTAGTGTTTTTCGTTAATAACTCATAGACGACGCCTCGGAGAAAATTTTTGTGAAGAAAAAAAGTAACTTCAAATGACCTCAGGATCCCTTCATTTCCCGATAGCCACCGATTTCCGGGACAACCTGTATGTTTATAACAATGTATGAATTCCGTTACGCATACTGTTTCAACTCCTATGCCCAATTTCGCATTTTCACACCAATATCGAAAGCAACACCGAAGATAACAAAGTTCTGCACTGTATTTGCAAAGAAGTAGCAACAATCGGTGTTCCTCGTAACTTCAATTCGAAATCTGTCGGAGGGACATCCGTCGGCCGATAAAAACCGAATGAAATTACGGCGTAATGGAGCCGGGCCCGAGCAATTGATTCGACGGGAGACCGTTTGCAGATTTCCCTCGTTTTGCTGAAATGCATATTGAAATTGCGCCGAATAATAATTCGCGACGGGGAGGATGGGTTCGCGTGGTGGACGCAATTGGACGTAATTCTCGAAAGAACTGGAGCAGAGACGATGGAGAAAGTCGCCGGGAACCGTTCGCGGGTTGGAGAGAACGCGAAGGATAATGGACTTGACGGTGTTACAGGATGTTTTCAGCGAATTGCGGGAGAATCCGTTTTAAAGCAATTTCGGCGCTAATTAATGGAACACCCTGCAACCATCGGTTGTAATAACAACGGTGCCATGTACTCCCGGGGGTACGATCGAACGCGGGTCATTGATCGTCATGAAAACTCGTCAGCCGGAAACCAGATGCGAGAACACCAATTTGCATTATGCACCGTGTCACAACGAACGATTCGACTGGCCACCGGTTCGGCTCGCGTCGCAAACGCAATACCGAGAGAGCACGGCTCTGTTTGCAGAAGCCGAATTTGAAACGTAGAATTCTCGCCGAGGGAAAATTCCCTCAGCGAGATCGCGCTCCGATATTCGCCGCTGACCGTACGACCGCTTTCTCTGCAAACTAATCGGAACCGCGACTTTTTTCTCTTTAAAATAGATTGCACATGCTATACGTGGATTGTTTAAAAACTTTATCGAAACGAGAGGCTTAAATTTCCTGTCGTTTCATCGCGATTTAAATTGCTTTTGTCAGGGACCAGAAATTATAGTTATTCTAATTTTTGATATATAGTATAATAGTATATAATAAAATTTGACAATTATATAAATTAAATAAGATAGCAATTTCTAAGTTACATAAAGGTTCGCAATCTACAGATTTGTTCATATCCATATTATAAAAGAAGTCAACAAGTTATTACAAACAGTTTCAATATATTTATTTTCAGCACTAGGTTATTTCAGTGCTAATTATTAACCAAAGAGACTAGATAGATATCAATTAAATTAAGAAAACTAATTCCAGTGTAATATTAATTTATATATTTATTATATTTATATAAATTTGTAAAATAATGTAAGAAAATTTTAAAATATCTTCAATGTTCTCATTATTTCCTGCTTTCCGCATCAACTTTCGTCATAAATGCATAAAATCAGGAGATAAAACTGCAGAAACGCAAGGTTGTATGATGAGCTACACTACTTTAGAAACATCGCTGATTCACTGCACTCGCTATAATTAAAAAGATTGAGGATGTAGCTTACCATCGGCTATCAACTTTCCCATCGTATGGAATAGGAAAAAGCGCTGAAAACCGATAGTATTTTCACGGATCCTCTATTCGAGTTCGGGAAACAGACGTATTCTTTTCTAACAAAAATCACGAATTTCACGTGTCTCTTGTGTAGCACGGGAAAAGGGATCGCACAATGCGCGCGCGATCCATTGAGTTCGGCTTTTGTCGATAATGTACACGGTGAACGTGTCAAAACGTGTCACATCCGTGGCGCTCCCACGTGTGACATTCCGATTTTATAAGGGAAAAAAATGAAGGGGGACACGACGAACGCGGAGAGTGGAGGCGTTGCAACGTTTCGAAATAGACAACGGGATCGGCGCAGGGAATAATCACTTACTATATGCGAGAGCGTTATCGACAAGCGATATTTTTCTCGGCGAATCTATCGATGTTTAAACGCCGGATTTGGAACAGCGACACGGTCTGCCATAGATTTTTTTTGAAAGAAAAAAAACATTCGTATCGCCGCTGCACGAGCGGAGCGTTATTGTGTTTGTCAGTGAAACAAATTACTTCGGTTCAAATCCGTATAAAGAATACCTAAAAAGGGGCATCGGCTGCTGAAATAAAAATATTTTTTCACGGCAGAGAAAAACTCTTTCATTCGTTTCGCATCGCCGAAAAATGCTATCACAAAGAAACGAACGCAAAGTTTCAGTGGAAACAACATTGGATCGAATTGCGACACTAGTTTCGTTATTTTTTATTCGAAAGCAATTTGTCAATTTTGTTAGGACAGCGAATATCAACGAAACTTAACTTTGTTTTCTGAAAGCTTTCCTCCACGCAATACGAAAACTAAATGTTTTGTTAACCGCTTGAACTTCGAACATATGGACAAATTTTTTATTTGATATGGAAATAAAAATTACTATTTAGTGTAACTAATTTTAGACTGTTATTGGAAAATGAAAGTGATATCGATTCATTTGAAATAATAATAATTTTAAATAATCAAGCGTTTCGTTACCCTTCTATTTCAAATGCGACAAAAGAAATAATCCGCAAAATAGTATGCAACAAAAGATTTTTTTTAAATCTTTGCAGCAATTTGCTCGAAGCAAAACTCTCTCTCTCTCTCTCTCTCTCTCTCTCTCTCTGTCATTATGAAGATATAATCCTTGAAATAATATGCAATAAAAGCTGTTTGTTTTCATCAAAATTCTTTCTTGAAAATGTTAATTCATAAGATATTTTTGACAGTGTTTATCTAATATTATTACAAAAGAAAATAATCGTGCCACTAGTAGAAAATTCTTCTTTCATCTTGCAAAAACATCAAGAACAATTTTCAAAAAGAATTTCACAATTACCTCAAATAATTATTTCAAATTATTACAAATAAGATAATATTTCAAGTAATGTTACTTCATAAGCGATCACAATGATGGAAATAATTAGAAAATGAAATAAGAAAGAAAATGAAATGTTATTTAAAATAATGTTTCTAATAATGTTCTATGTACAGAAGTTTGAAGCGCAACTTAACTGGTACGTTTTTATTATTTATTAATTTTATTATTTTATTATTGTTTATTATTACACAATGGATGGTTTATGTAGAACTGATTTAACAAATCTCATTGCACATTTTATTTTGAATCTATCGTGACACTGATATACCGGTTAATTTTTCAAACATCACTATACCAATTAATAGTTAATTGAATCAAATCTACAAAGTGAAACGGGCGATTATCAGAAGCGATCAAGTTATGTTGTTCATCCTGTATTTTCAGCGGAATCCTTGCTTTAGGCTTAGTCAATGCCGCGATCGGCTTGATTAGGATCAAGGTTGCGAAAATCTAGCGGCACACTTATCAATGCAGATGGGTTAAGTGTACTTGTTACGGTTTGAGTGTTCCAGTACTCGTTAACACTACATCTACCGAGCAGGCTGGTTCAAACTAACTGGTCCGTAATTTCTGCGAAAAAGAACAATCATTCCGAGAACTCGCATGGAGAGGTCACATTTAGTTTGTCGCCGATTTCAATGAAACATTTTTTTTCACCTTTCGAACTCTTTTGTCAATGTTTATTTTTTACGGAGATATTTAACGCAGCAGTTTTGGATTTCACTGCATATTTCATTGAATCGTAATTATTTAAAATTAAATTAACTAGTAATTAACACAGGGTGTGGCCCGCCTAAACGTTTAATAGCGATGTTACAAAAAACTATTTTATGTGCAATTTTATTGACATCAAGAGACGAATACAGTGCAAGAAGCAGTTTTTTCTATAAATGTAATAATAAAAAGAATATAAGTAATACGTAAGCAATAATAAATATATGTCATATAAGTGGTAATAAATATAAGTAATAAAAGATAAGAATAAAACCGCATTATATGGCATTCCTCTTTAAATCTAAAGATACCGACAGAACTTTACGTTTCGTTCTCGTGTTTGGAGTCAAATATCATTCCAAGTTTAAATCATTATATATATATATATTTATTAAATATATTTTAACGCCATCTATATAATGCAAATAAAAAGGATGTAAGTACAAATTAACTTTTGTCGGAAACATTTTTCTGTCAGACTGTTAAAACGGCTTGGAACGCCGTGGCGACAATTCTATACAAAGAATGATATTTTAAATAAATTCGTAAGTAACGAGCACTTTGTCTCTAGAGTTACTATAAAAAGTTTTATTAAAATGGCGACCGATCAGACGTGATTTTTTCCTATCAGCTCCGCTCGGCTTCAAAATTCAAATGATCAAAGAAATCCTTGAAATAAATTCGTCATAAAAGAAATAAATTTGTCATAATAGAAATAAATTCGTCATCGAAGAAACAAATTTATCGCAGGAGAAAAGAAATTTCTTTTAAAAATCTCAGGCTCAAAAGTTCGTCGGATCGTTATAGGAGGCGATAAATGCAGCGTGGAAGATAGTTCGCCGCTATCAATTTTCTTTGTTACTTGATGAACGACGTTCGACGTTCAGGACGCAAAGGATCAGCCTATTTAATGGAGCAGACGTAGGCGTAACCCGGCTAGGAGCGACGATCGTATTTCATCCTCTTTCTATTCCCCTGCGGGAAGAAAACGCCGTAGTTCCATACTCGGGGGATCCGTGTGTAAGTCGATACCGATAGTGGCTCTTTTTTTTTTTTATACAGAATTCACTCGACATCTGTTCGAGGCGACTACGAAAATATCCGTGCGTCGTTAACGTTCACAGCGAGCTAATTATGGAATCGGTATCGTCAGCCCATTAAGACGCTCCTTCATTAAGCAAATACGCGTGAAATAATCCCTTGCCGAGTAATGACCAAAGAAATATCTTTCTGACCCATATGTCCCGATGATTGGGCCACTTTCGACTGCCGCTTTCGGTCAGAAAATAGACGGTAGCGCTCGCTGCGATCGAGGGCATGTTCCCTCTTATCAGGGCATCCGAAGGTTCCTGTTTTTCTGCAACCGAATTGCAGATTCGTCTTTTCAGAAATTGGTTATTAGTTACAAATTGTTTCATTTGCATATATTTTGTAGGGAAGCGAATTTTAATTTTATAAAACTTGTACAATTTTGTAAAAACGATATGATTCCACAAAACGTATATAATTTTATAGAAGTAATGATTCTACGAAATTTATATATCTTATTATAGAAAATTCTACAGAACTTATAAAATTTTATAAAGGTGATACGATTATATAGAACTAATAAAAGATTCTATAAAACCCATACAATTCTATAACGCTTATACCATTCTACAAAATTTACATACTTCAATAAAACTACAGAATTCTCAAAACCTATAGAAAATTCGATAAAACTAGTATTCTACAAAATTACATTACAGATGATTATGAAATTTGTAAATAATTCTGTAGAATTTATATAGCATGGAAATGGAGAAGTACTTTTACTAATTAGTTATACAGGATCTTATCTATTACACACAAATTGTATATTATAAAATATTATAATGGCACCCGTTGAAAATGGAATAAAAGAATTTTGTTGCAGACTGTATGGAGGGTGTCCCGTTTCAATCAAACTAAGCAAATATTAGAAGGTCTGAGTAATGCAGTGATACGTTATCAATGTTGTTGAAAGGCATCAAGAATATGAGCCATGTACAAGGTGTCCCATTTTAATCAGTTAGCTTTTCCTGACATAACATAACATAAAATGTTGCTATTTCTTCATCACGAGTATACTCGTAAAAAACAGCTAACTGCTTGGAACAATACATGTTTTGATATTCTTTACCGAATTATATATTTTATAAGAGTCTTGTATTTAAAAACAGTGTTAAGATAATCAAACACATATAATGCAATTACAGTAACATACACAATCTCTAAAGAGATTGCAACAGTTAACTGATTAATTAATCTAGCAAACATCAGAAGATATGAAAGATACAATAAAGCATTGTCAACGTTGTTGTAAGATATCTGAAAGAACAAATTGATCCTACAAAAGTCAGATTAAAATTTATACTTAACTAAAAATCTATTTATTCGTTGTATTTAGATACTAGAAAATGACTTACAAGATATAATTATCCATAGTAGCATAAGAATGTTAAAATTTAAAATGCATGTTAAAACAGTTCTAAGACTGCGATATAAGAACATTGCATATATTTTCGACTAAGAAGTTATATTTCATTTAAATCTTATTTTTGGCATTACTGTCATTATTTTGTTGTAATTTATATTTAATCAATACAATGTTACATAGAAAACTAAGCGTTAGCTACAAACTTAGGTTAAGATGTAAATGTAAAAATACCCTCTGACACAAATGTAATCCACTCCTTTACCTAAGCGGTCGATCAACTATATAATTAGTTGTATCTAATATTGTAGCAGCCAATAATATCTTGGAAAATTGTTATAGTCTAATGCCAGGGGAACAATGAAATAAATAATGATGATAATAATAACAATAATGTTCATGTTAAACGTCCAATAATAACAATTAATCACGTTTGTTCTTGGAACGCTTTGAACCCGAAAGTTCCTGAAACATCCTGTACACACGGCGCTGCGGCGAACTCGTTAAAACTGCAGCTCCGACGGCATTCTCTCGAATTCTGGCTAGTTGAGTAATGGCGAAAGAATTCTAAAGTAATCGCGACAAGTTAAACGAGCCCGGAGAGTCGACAGTGGCTGCTCCAAGGCAGCGAAACTGATTCATGCCGAGCCAATTCGCCGGAATCGTTTTGGAATCGGTCGCGAAGGTTACTTACGATTCGTTATGGTCAACGCCGGAGGTGCGGCGAATCCACCAAGAAGTACGTCTTTAAGATTCTAGGTCAGAGTCTCGGCACTCGTACGAAGCGTTCGCACTCGAGAGCCCTCGCGAACATGCTTGGAACGTTGAATGCTTAGAAGCCGACGAGGCGCTGTTTCGCTCGGTGCGTTCGGATATCGTTTTTCATCTCATCTCGGACAGAACTATGCTGGCATCGCGAGCTGATATTCAACGCTCTAGCCATTGTGTCCCGAGAGCAAGCTGAAATGTCAATTTCGCTAGTCGCCGGTCCATTTCTTGCTCCAGTGCACAATGGAACGAAACGCCTATTTTCTTGGACATCACCGAATTGACGAATTTTTTAGCACAGCTTCGTTGAAAAACAGAAAAAGATGAACTTTGCGCTTCACATTATGGTTAATCCAAGTGCGCGTGAATCTGATTGTTACGAAAACTGCGGTCGATTTGTTTTCTATACGATTCGAATAATTATTGTCTAAATCCTATTAATTTATAAGTTCTCAATGTTTTACGTATTACCAAGTGTTTTGTTAGCAATAATTTACTTTAGCACTTTATGTTAAAAGATGTCTCTTGATACCATGGAAATAATTGCCGACACTTTAGGGATTTCAAGTTGACAGCTAAATATAGATTATTTAAGTAATGTATTTATTGACATATTTATATTTTATTTATTGATCATTTAATTAGGTTGTAAATTCTAGCTTAATTCGTCAATCTACAACATATGAATATACATAAACATAATCGAGCATGTTTTACCTTAATAGAAACAATAATAAAATAATACTGTCTTCTTCATCCTTTTATTTTTCTTAGAATGATAACTAAACACAGTAATATTATCAACTCAGTACTCTACATTTATGTATAAATGTATTATATATATATATAAAGTACTCTACATTTTTATGGGTACACATGAAAACATAATTCACGTGTATTGTACACGCTACCAGTATTGGAGTACAAAAGGCGTTGTCCAATTTTCTTAAAACTAGTCACTGCAATTATCTGTACTAAAATGCAACATGCTGGAATACGAACGAATATCAAAATTATGCAACAATTGCTTTATTTTCTTATATTTTTCTGAAATAGGGATCCTCTACTGTGAATATAATCAATATTATGCTGCAAAATGGTGTCGATATTTCTATGTAAAATCATTCAAAATTGAACACTATTATGAAATTCTTAAAATGTCAAGGAACACCTCATAATAGAATTAGGTATACCGTATGCACATTTTTAGCTTGTGACAAAGATTTTATACGCAGTCTACTAAATACAAATGATATTCATTTCTCTTAAATGGAAACCAAATTTCGTTCCTCTTGTTTAATTTCAACAAATAGGTTGACTACAAAAATCTAACTAATAAATAGTTTTTTATTTTCCATTTGATATGCTTGAATCCTGAAGGCGTGCGATAATTTATTTTATCTTTCCTTGTCGTTATTGTTTTTACTGAGTTAAATCAAGTTAATTACCAAAAATATCTCACAGGGAAAGGACCTTTCACCTTCCTTAAATAAATAAAAGTTCTAATTGAAAGTTCAAATTGTGAGAAATATTATAAGTCATTTCCATAATTAAACATGATCCTAAGGTTTTCAAACTTAGAAATATTATTTGCTATAAAAAAATGCGATTATTAGAAAAATTAATGCAATAAAATATTGACTTGGAGATATAGTAAACAAAGAGCAACTTGCCCAAAATTACAATGACTATCTGTATAACGTATTAGAACAGAGATCTTTACTTTACATCGGATCTTTTTCACATAGAAATTATAATTTCATTAATTTCAGACATTGCTACTCACTGCAAAATAAATCCTGGGAAAATGTAATTTGATAAGTTGCCTCTATGGATTTCGCGCACTCACGGAGGCGCACATGCTTGTTTAAAATTCAAAGGAGTTTCGTGTTTCAGTAAACAAAGGTGTCCATTTCGCTCGGCTGGCAACAGAACTTTTGGCAGAATAAATAGTTCTGTTTGATTGCGGCATCGTATAAGCGTATAAATCTACAATATTTGCATGAATTTACGTGTCACTCGGAAGTACATACTCTCTATAATTTCCGTGTATTATTCGCTGTTATAAAATAATAGAGATGACAACAAATAGAAATGACAATGGTCACGCGAAATTTTGTGATCTGTATTAGAAAGACAGTTGCCACGTGTCAGAACTGATCCGCTACACAGTTGCATCGTTTATTGTTCGAGGGTTAACCGATATTCTCTTAGTGGTTGCACTTTCGTCACAGAAAGGTTAAAGTATTTATATACTTCTTATTGTTACGCCTCGTTAGCGGTACATGCAAGTCGGTAAATACACGTGCATGTGTCTTTTTAAAAGTTTACGTCGATCGATGCTATTGTCGATGCATACCAGCGCTGTTTGAATTTGTTAGTTTCAAAGTGTTTTCGACGGTCTAAATAACATCGCTAATATCTCTACGGCAAGGAAAACATTTTTATCGGTTCGATAAAATTGTTAGATTTAATTTATTATTTTAGCTTTTAGCTATTTTAACTTGGTAAAAGCAATTCATTGGTATCGATGGGATTTTTCTGGAAGCAGAGTTGTGCTAATTCGGTGACACTGTAATGGAATTTCGCAATTTAATTACACTGTATTTCAATTACGTAGTAATTCATTTACGTAATAATCCCATTATTTAACTGTGTTCTAATTCAATTACATAATTCAGACCAATTATTTTAATCGCGAGTGTAATTTAAATACGGTTCTACAAATTGCAGTCCAGTATTTTTTGTCTCTTACGTTTATTTACTTCCCTTATTGTTCATTAAATATTTTTTAACTCGTAATTCTAAAGCAATTGCTTGGTAATTCGTAATTAATGTGATTTACTTAGTATTTTATAATTGTACTCCAATTACAATCACGAATTACATTGCAATTTAATTAAATGGAGAAGCGTATTATGGATTACAATGTCATTGGATTATAATATAATTATATTACTTTGTCATTATAATTCCTCGCGTAATTCATTCGTAATTCTGCACAGCTCTGTCTGCGAGTGGAAATAACAATATTGTTCAACAATTAAATCAATTAGCATACCATTATAGATTTGCTATTTTTCCTGATCTATATTCACCACCAATTTCGTTTTTTCTTCGAGAACAGCGTCCCGTTCAGCTTTCACTGCTTTCACTTCGCGGAGAAAGGACTAATATTTTAGCTTAGCGATGTTTGCACAGCAAATCAATAGTCGCGTTCCTCGCAAATGTTAAATGGCAATGTTTATTGCCGACTAACATCTTTGAACTGCTATGCGCGCGTCGTCACTAGGTAAAACATTGCACGAGTTTCCATCCAAAGCCGTAACAATGCAGTACTTAAAGTTGACGTATCAGGTTAGTGTAGAAACATTTCCTGTTTTCTATAATCAATTTGAAAACAGTAGACGTACTGTATAGTTCCAAATACAATAAATAAATTTGCTTTTATTTTGTAACAGTGTGCCAACAAGAAACGTGTCTACTTATTTCATTGACGTCGAATACAGAAATAATATCCTTGTTACATTCCACTTTAAACATTTACAATAAATCATTTAATCTCTGTCTTCAATAACTAAATGAAAATCGTAATTATTTGCGCCCAAATGTTGTGTACATAAAATTACGAGAAACATGCATAATTTTCCGTTTGGCTTACTCGTTTCATACAGACTTACAAATATTAAATGAACTTATATTTATTTCGCATAAAATTTTGTAATTTTTGTAATATCGATATAATAAAAATAAATAATAAATACAAATTACAGTATTCAAATAATTATGTATTTCACTAAATTTATTGTGACGAATCATCTACTAATAAAACTTTACGTAAAACAAGGTATTATATCACAAAAATCAAACTATTAGTATTTCGGCCACTCCATACATACGAAAATAATAAACAAAATTGTGACTGCTTTTGTATGTCTCTTCTTTACATGTACATATAAATACCTATAAATATATTGTTTCTAGTCCCGCTGTCTTTTGTTTCTCTTCCACGCAGCGTCCACTTCACAATCGGCGTGCACACGAGACAGTTTAGAATGTGCATTTATAATACGTTTGTTAACCATTAAATTATATTTATACATTACGTGTGTTCGTATCTTTCATTACGACCAAGCTCCATATATACATACATATCCATTATTAACCCTTTGCTGTACCTTAACGAGTGTGACTCGTGATCACAATTTTTAGCAATAATCCGTGAAGTATAAATGTTATCCCGTTCTTTTAAGTCGAAATAAAATTTCATTCTCTCGTTATCAGTATTTAATCATTCAAGGAAATATCGGAACGCGATAAATATAAATTATCTTCCTGTTCTAAGAAATGATTATCATGGAAAAGATTCTAATCATTAGTGTGGCAAAATGTTAAACCACTTGAGTACATATGCTTGTATTGATTTCGATTCGCGAACTGTGCTAACGCATTTTAAGAAATTGAAGTATTCCAAACAGGATACATGTCCGAAACCTGTACACGCAGCGTAGGCAGGTGTCTACTAACTATACGAGTTCATTGTACCTCGTTCATCAACTGTACTCGCTAGCGAGACAAGCTTTCCATGGTCTTTCACCGTTGCTCAGGAAGCCAGGACACTAAATACAACGTCGTCAACCCCGCGCACTATAATAACGAGCCAGACTTGTGACAAAGATTCCATGTAAGATCTACTGAATATGAATATTATTAATTTCTTTCAAATCGGAATCAAGTTGAATTTTTCTATTATCAAAGTCTAGAAACGAAAGTAAATAAAGACAATACGAGAAACAAAAATTATCTGGTACTCTTAACACATATTCATTTGTATGAAGAAAATTCGTCATTTCGCAAACAATCGCCAATAACCAAGTGATGAATTTTCGTCATTTGTAGATTACAGAAAATAATTGACTCTTATCCTTTTAATTCTAAATAAATTAAATTCTAATTTTTACCAAACAGAGATCATTTTAACCAAAGATAGTATAATTATAACCATCAGTGGAAAATATATGATTTTTAACAAGTTACGTTGTTTTTATATAGACCATATCATTTCTATAGGTATTTTCTGTGTCAAAAAATGCCGGCATTTTGTGAATGGCAGTGCGAAAAATTATCGGATGAATATGTGTTAAGGAAAATATTAAGGACAAATAAGTGCTAATCGACGCAACGTGAAAGGAATCGTATTGCAAAGGGTTAACTGTCATTCGTATTGAAAGCGTGATCTACTGATTTTAACTTCTTTCACTGGCACTAACTTGTATTACCGACATTATAACCTGTCTTAATGACAAATAATAAGGGACTTAAGCAATTCAACTTAATTTGTTTATAGATACCGTAAACGTACTCTCTAACACCAAGAGTTTTAAATACCACAAAGTAAAATATGGAGAAGCGAAATTTTTTAAAAATTACTCTTCATTTTAATCGCTTATATCTTTTGTTATTACACGTAACATGATATCTTTGAAGTGGCGAGAAATGGTGTCAAACAGTAATCATTTTTTAATAATTTCAATAGTGTATTGAAATTTAGACATTTCTTATGACTATTCCTACCGCGATTTTGTGAATACTTACAGTGACTACCAAAAGTATTCAGACAGTAGTATAACTTTGACGTGTACGCTATATATTCAAATAAATATACAACGAAAAGAAAAAATCCTTTGCGGTATATTAAAGTAGAGAATATAAATGATAATAAACTTTTGGTTTAGTATAAAACGTTGCCTACACAATCGAAAAAAATGTAAAAATTCACGCCACGTAAGCATTCGGACGATTTGTAAAATGAAGTTCAAAAGTTATAAAGATACACTTTTTTAAAATTTGTATTACTAACTTAGAATATCAAAGTTGTGCAACAACTTCTGTATTTTCTGTTACAGCTGAAAAACAGATATTCTAATGTGATTGTAATCAATATTATGCCGCAAAATGGTGTTTATATGCAAAATAAGTGTGCCATATACAATAAAATAGGTATACCATATATGTAAAATAGGCATACCATACATGGAAATAGGTATATACCATAGCACATTTCTAGATCCAGGATAAGCTAGAAGAAAATGATATCACTGAATTAATATAATAACGAACGAAAAGTACGAAAAATTAGTAGCAGAAAAATAAATTAAACTTAGAGAATAATTTGAACTTGAAATTTGCAAAGTGTCTTTTGTCACAGCTTGGTAGAAATAGTGTTAAGTGATTTATGTGACTTCGGAAATATTTGCGTTGAAATTCATATAAATCCTCAAAATAACTTCGCAGAACATCACCCATTTGTTTCGATGAAGCTATACGAATCACTTATATGATAGATATTTAACAACGTTATTATTTTTTTATTACTGGCGAAGTTCTTCAGCTTCGACCGTACGTCAAATAAAAGCGTTGACTCGTAGAACGGCAGCAGCGTTGTAAGTGGGTGATCGATTCACGATGCGGTTAATTTTATTTCGTAACGAAAGTGATATTGCAACGTTAAGTAATTTAAACTGATATTTATTAATCTAGTTTTCCAGTCCAGGAAAATCCATAATTTTATTAGTCCAGTTTTCTATAAAATTTCGTCGAAATCGTAATCCTCTTTTCACTTAATATTCATTAACCGTTCATCCAATTTTGAACATTCAAACTTTCCGTTTTAATCTTGATGTTAATGGCATAAAACATCTTGAAAACACTGTAAATTTGTTGACAAATCAAATTATTTGCATACTGTCAGAATAATTACAATGGCAACAATTTTTATTTTAAATAATAGATTTAAGAGCGTTTAACTATTGGAAGGTCATACTTGTCGGAAATATGGTTATTGCTAGGGAATCAACTAGATCTAGTGTTCGTGGGCAGCACTGGCCCTTGCAACCGAGTAATCGATATGCGCGTTCGTTAATAAGGTCCCGCTAGCTTTTGTTCTTCCGCTCCCTGGTTTTCTTCTTCTCGATTTTTGATCTCGCAGTAACATTAATTATTCCTTTGTCTAAATGTATATATAAATAAGTAAACGTGTCGATTTGTGCGCTTGTTCCTTTTATGCGCTTATTAAATTCGCGTATTCCACAATAAATCCTGACAATACTATTGAAATTATATGAATTATTACTGTAATAATAATTATTTCAATTATCATAAATTTAACGTTTAAATCATTTTCTTTCAATAACGAGTTACAAAATCTAACATAGCTATTGGGCAGCAGTGGAATTCGAGCTGTGGATATTCGGAATACATTTATATATTACGTTTGCCTTGTATATAATAAAAAGAATGAAAACATAAATGGATATTAAATGTCGATAATCATGTTAGTATGTGTATACCCGTTTTATTAGTAACATGCATAGCTGAAGATCATTTTTGAACGATACTATCATTATATTATATTATATTGTCTTTACTATACTTTAAGGAGCAAATTGTGACAATTTTATTAACCGTATTAATAAATTACTAAAGTACTGCCACTAATAAAAAAAGTGAACATACTTGAAACTTTCAGTTAATACATTTTGATGTAAATATAAATTAATATAAAATTATCAAAAAATTTAGAGGAGATTGCAGTATCATTGGCGCAGGTTGGCCAATGAAATATCACCAAGCATTCAATCATTCTCAGATTATTACGCTACAGTGAAACATATTAATTATGACAACTTCAAATAATTCTTTCCACTTAGTAACAGTCGACCCTTGATCAATAATTTTACCTTTAAATTTATTCTGAAGGACAATTGCTTGATTTTATTTTTCCGATATACATATATTTATTTTTATTTAAACTTATTACATGTATTCATTTATTATCTCTGAATTATTTCTTTTTATCTATTTTTTTTCAACACACATTTTATGCCTCTATTTCATCTCGTAAATATTAGGTTTACCGGAAATTTCTCTCGGATAATGACTTATCAAGTTTTAATAAGTATGCATATGCACATTTGAGACATATATTTTTCAGAAATGTTATTTACAAATTGCCATCACGCTGGCTTGAGGTCATGGGTAACGAAATGAAATTGTATAATGAATATTAAATATACGAAAAATTGATTATAATTTTTTCACTTCGCAGACAGAACTTTCCAATAGACCTAATAGTAATTACCAGTATATTTGTACTACTAATTGCGGACACTATAGTAATTAGTGTACTATATTTTTATGTATTTCTTCCTGTCCTATACGAATAGAAATGAGTACAGTGTACTATTATTACCATACCACCGGGCATTTTGTATCAGCCTGGGGAAATATTCTTTAAAAATAAACTGTTAGAAAGAAAGAGAAAACGTTGGTCGAAATAAAATTGTCATTTAGTCTCTTTAGAATAATTGCGTTCGCGGATTGCGTTCGAAATTGTGAACGGGACTTCATTTTCCACGAAACAGGATCTATGAAGACATTCAGCGCCGAGAACCGCGAGGGACGGTTTAACATTTATGAGAAACTAATCGCGCGACCGTTGTTCCGAAATGTGTTAGGACCGGCCGGCGAGAAAAGATTAAAAGCAACAATTTGAATAAGAAGCTTAACGCGCGGCACAATAGTAATTCCGCACAATTTACATACTTAAGCGCCAGCTGAAACAGGTCACCGCGTCATTACGTAAATACTCCAGAAAGGGAGAATTTCACACGGAAACGGAAAACACACAGACCGCCCGGTGTATTACGTCAGCAGCACACGTCAGTGTATAATAATCCTCTTTAGGGTTTGATCGATCGAATTCTATCCTCGCTGACCGAAAAAGAAAGGGGTCAGGTCTGAGTTTCGCGCAAGCACACCATTTTATTGACCATTTTTTCTCCTGGGCGTCGTAGTCGCTAATAAATATATAGGATGTCCAACAATTAGTACCGTTTCACGTAACTGTTCAATGGTTTTCTATATGATGGAAAAGCGTAAAGTATAATTTTTACGATTTTTTAATTACGAAGAATACGTTATAGAGGGCAAGAAATTTTTTTACTAAATTTGTCTAGGTCGTTAGAATTCAATTTTTTTTCTTGGTGGAATGCTGTATTTTCATTTCAATGGAAAAGCGTAAGAAATTAATTTAAATAACATCATGTCATATCATATCATATGATAAAGTGTTTTTAGGTTCTACTATTGTATAACTAGACAGCAGATTTGATGCATTTATGATAGAAATGTGTAGATAAAATACAAAATAGAAAAAATTTAAACAATTTAAAAATATTTCTGTATTACTGTCAACTTACCAAAGTCAAATTACCAACTAATAAATTTATTGTACCAATTTATGTTCAGAAGTTAATCAGCATAAGTCCAATTTTGTTTTAAAACCAGTGACGTAGGACAAACATAACCTTATCAACCGATTGTTAAATCAACATAGTCGATTTTTCATAAATAAACAATTTTTTTTATCTAAAAAACTCATTGACCGTTTTATTTGATTTCTATTCTGGTTTCGTTCATTAATGCGTCTTCTTGTGATAAAAACTGTGCTTTGCGTCATTAGCGACATAGTTATGATTTTACAGTTACTTTCCAAAATCCTTACATATCTTTATTTTAAGGATAATGGATTTACACTGATTGGCTGCTGAGCCGCCACTGCAGCCTTTACATATAGATAAGGAGAAGACAGATAGATAAGAAGATATACAGGGTGATCCGTAATTATGGAAACACCGGGAAATGGGGGATTCCTGAGGCCATTTCAAGTAACCTATCCCTTTGCCGAAATGCAATCCGCGGCTTTGTTAACGAGTTATTAATGAAAAAAGATAGCTCGAAAACACTCAAAACATCTGTCTCAATCAGCCTTATTTTATGACTTTCACTGTCGACAATTCTGTCGGAGTACCAGTCTGGATTTCGTCGAAAAATCCTTACACCGTGTTGCAGTTTGGAAGTGCTGTTTTTCGTCAGAGCATCTCAGATTTCTTTAAAACCATAGTCTGCGTTGCTATGACGATCGACATAGTCTGCGTGAAGATCTTCCTGCACACCGCCAGTTTCGTTCCAGATTGCATCCCTCTAACTTCGCCGTTTTTTTTAAATGTACGCGCCGCGACAGCTGTACAAGATATTTTGGGTGTTTGTGCAATACCTACATGGAGGCGTAATTCCTGATCAGTATGGAATAATAGTGCAGTGAAAGTGAACGTTAGTGTAATCTGTGTCGTTTTACATACATGGATTACAACATTTACAACTGAATGGCTGAATTTTTCGCTCACAAAGCAGTCGCGACCCGGCTTCAGACAGCTGGCTCGCGCGCGTAGCAGCAAGTTGAATCCTCGTGCGCGCGCAACAATCTTTTATCATTAATAACTCGTTAACGCAGCCGCGGATTGAATTTCGGCAAAGGAAAAGGTTACTTGAAATAGCCTCAGGAACCCCCCATTTCCCGGTGTTTCCATAATTACCGATTTGTTTAAAAACTGGTCTAAATAGCTTGAATTTTTCAATAACTATTAGAGGAACTAGTTCACTGTTAAATGTCTGAAACACATTTTGTTGTAATTTTACTATTACTTAGAATAGAAAATAATATAAAAGTCTGCCGTTTTTTACTTTTTATCTGAACCTATAATGAAAATTTAAAAAATGCATTTGGTACTGCCTGTTAATTTATATGCATGTACAAGTTATAGCCATTGAAACATGTAAAAGTTATCCGTTTTTAGTTGAAATTCATAAAAATCTACGATCTTCGAGATCTTTAATTGTTTACAACTCATGTAAAGAACTACCGATTTAGATAAATATATATTTTCAACATACATATAAGTTACCAGCAAGTAGCAACTGCATATTTTAAATTTTCATTATAGGCTCAGATAAAGGAGTGAAAACAGTTCTTTACATTTGTTTTGTTTCAAGTAATCGTAAAACTTGAAGAAAGTATTTCAGTTATTATATAACGAACTAATCCCTTTAGTATTTATAGAAAAATTTAAGTCATCTAGACAGTTTTAAAAAAAGTTATATATATTTTAGAAATGTTGACTCAATCTTGTCCCCCACTGTATAAATTAGAGTCGTCTTTTCTTTAGCATTCGTTAAATTGCCTTAACCTCCGCATTGTTTTAACACGTTCGTCACCGCGTGACCCGTCATATCTGGGTGACAAGTATGTTATTGTGAGGGGACGTCTAATATGGGTGACGTCCTTCTTATTCAAGTTAAATAGGATTTTATTTATTTTATTTATTTCATTTATGGAAAAGCCCATTATTTGCAGAAGAATTTGATGAAATAAACACCGGCAAATATAAAATATATCAAATAAAACTACAAAAATTTCACACATTATCTTATTTATTATACATTAATTTATATATTTAATATTGGGAGCACAAATTAGTTCGGTCCGTTTTTAAAAGATAGCTCTGACTGTTATGACTGTTTCATAGTAACAACTGATTTCAATTGTTTCTGAGAGATTAGATATCTGCCAATAACATTCAGTTTATATTGCTTTGAGGTTCATTTAATACGCCTGTTTTTTACTCTGTCCAATATGTCAAGTTTTTTGTGTTAACTAAGCAGCATTTCCGGGAGATTTTAGTTTTCTGCTTTAATTGGAAGAAAAGTGCAGCTGAAGCACATCGAATGCTTGTTCAAATCTATGGTGATAATGCTCCAACTGATAAATCATGTAGGGAATGGTTTCGACGCTTTAAGAATGGTGATTTTAGCGTTAAAGACAAGCCTCGCTCTGGGCAGCCAAAAAAATTTGAAGACAAACAATTAGAGGCATTACTCGATGAAGATCCGAGTGAAACTCAAGAGGAGCTTGCAGCATCATTGGGAGTTACCCAACAAGCAGTTTCCGTACGATTGAAATCCATAGGAATGATTCACAAGCAAGGCAATTGGGTGCCGTATGGCAATTGGGTACGATCAGAGACTTGACAAAGTCATTCTTCTCCATGATAACGCTCGGCCTCATGTCGCAAAAATTGTGAAAAATTATTTGAAAACGCTCAAGTGGGATATTTTACCGCACCCGCCGTGCTCGCCGGGCATTGCTCCTTCTGATCACTGGTTGTTCCTACAGATGCAGCACGATTTGGCAGGTCACAGATTCACTTTTTTCGCAAAAATCGAAAATTGGCTTGTAACTCGGATCGCCTCAAAAGACGAGATATTTTTTCGAGATGGAATTCGAAAATTGCCTGAGAGGTGGGAAAAAGTAGTAAACAGCGATGGACAATACTTTGATTAATCTGTTAATTCATTTTGTTCTCGAAATAAATGCATTTTCCACCACAAAAAACCGGACTGAACCAATTTGTACTCCCAATATATAAAATATAACTCTATCATACGCGTTTCGACTATGGGATTTGGGCCCGGTAAGAAACTCGACCGATTCACGCTAGACGACGAGCGCGTTAAATATCGTCTATTCATATCTGTTGCAAATTCTTAAATGCAATAGCACTGCGCTGTTGCGACTATAAACGGACAGAAATTATAATCCAGTTAAAAGTAAGGTTTCACATTTTAGTTTCACGTTCGAGAACAGTTGGGCTACTCTTTGTAGAACTGCTGGGTTTTCTAATCTCCTCGCAAGATCACCTTCAATCAGCCAACTTCGGTCAACTTACCCTCCCAATTTGCGCCACGATCATTTTACAACATATTAGCCACGTTTAAATACTTTCGTTATTTCGTTTATCCTCGGCTGTGCTCTGCGCGAGCTCCCTTTGACCGCTTTCTATCATCCCCTAAAACCCTTTGGTGATCTTTGACCTGCGCCAGTTGATCGCTCGTAAAAGGTCGCGATGGTTTTTGAAACGCCACTGAAAGAGGATTGATGTGGTTCTTGGAAGCCACTGTAAGGGTTCCAGTACACATTAATGACCGCTGGAGAGCCTGGGAGGTCATCGATGGACTTCGAAAGGCTTCGGTAATCCTTGGTAACCAGTAAAATGGCCACCACAGCTATTGATCATCCACCGGCCTACGAATATAAAAGTTACTTACAGAAGATTAATTGTTCATTGATGTCTCTATTAGAATCTCATTGTATCTGTGATAATGCTGGAAATATGTCAGGGGTCGTCGACGATTCACGATGATGTTTTGCAATCTTCGGCGATCAATCAATACGTCTTTATTAACTTGATACTGTTTGGTCAGTATATGTACAAATTATCTGTATTTTTGTAGAGATATAATTTATATCTATAAATATATATTTTATATAATTGTCGGATTTTTATTACATGCAAATAATTGTCTTCCAGCATACGTTATATTGTTGTTTATGACACAACAATTTTTGCAGCGTATTGCCCAGCGTCGTATCTTGCCTAAAAGAATTCTATCAAAATTCTGTCTTCATTTTATTCTACATTATTATTTATTTATTCTATATTAATTTTATCACAATTCTGCGTTTATTGAGTTTTCTGGAAGTATTAATTTTACGGATATTCCCGCTGTTGTTTTTTAATAAGCATTTTTATGAGTTTATTTACTCCAGCGATCAGAACTTCTTTAAAAATGGCATTCAGAAATCAAAAGCTCGTTGGAAAGAATTGAAACTTCAATTAAAAGCACGATATTCAACAAATTAATTAAAACTGTTATAGAATTCTGATTTTGAAGATTTCAGTTCTGTATATAAAAAGTTTGGAAGAACTCATTCTAAGGTTCGGTGTCTGCTTGTATAGAATAAATACATCCTAAATATAATAATTGAAATATTAGTGACTCCGAGTAGTGTTCGAAACCAGAGCAACAAGGGATGGTTATTGAAAATCACTGAGTTTTGTAAGTCTAGCAGACGCACGATAAATACTAATTTCTTATCCGTGTAACAATTTTATTAGCGACAGAAAAGAGTTGATCAACGTAACTACGGAATAAAATTGTACCATAAGATAGCGATGTATCGTTATAATATATCGATTATATTCGAGATTGCAAAAGCAGATCTGTGACGTAAAGCATCTGCAATGCCTCGCGCCGCCGCACAGTAGGTTGAGATGACAAAATTCTGTCGAAAACGAAGAACTTTTGATAGCAACCAGATGAAGCGATGTTATTTTTTTTACGATGAAGCTGGTAGGTTGTTGAACGAGAGAAAAATAGAGAGAACGTAGTGCGAATATAATTTAACCATGAACATTTGCGTTAGACTTGAAGTAATCCAACATAGTTTGGATTTATATTACGTACCGCTGGATATTTTTATCGTGAAATCCGGTTGAAAAATTCAGCTACCATTTCAGGACTTTGCAAAAGTAAAAAAGTGGAAATCGAGATGTTCTAGTTGTAATATTTCAAGTTTGATATGGATTTTCGAGATTGAAAAATCATTATATTAGTCTATAGTAGAGACTCTCTCATCTGAAACTTTATTTTTGTAATATCTTGATACCAAAACATTTTATTATTTAAAAATTTCATTCAAGTCCTCTATTAGGCGCTTATCTATCTAAATAATTATTCGTTTATTTCAAATCATATTTCCCAATACAATGACTAGGCAATAGAATGTTTGGATACCCGAATATATTATAAAAATAAATATTCGGATATGGGAGTCTTGACTACGCTTCTCTTTTTCCCTTATTCTGCATTATTATAGTTTCAACATAAGTAAAAATAGTATTATTGTTTCTTACTTCTATTAAAAGTTGTTTGATTGTTACACAATATGACAATTTGACCTTACTATGCGTTGCTGTAGAACGTTAGTAAACGCAGTCGTACAAAAGAAAAAGGTCAAGTATATTTTCAGAAACTATTCTATTCTTATATAGAGTGATTCTTGTTCCGTCCTGGGCATAGACCCCCAAGGACGATCTTCGAACAAGGAGAGCCAATTTACAGTTTATGATGATAAAAGGCTATTTTTGAGGAACCGAACCATCAAGTAATTTTAATATTTCGCGCGACGCATGGTAATCGGTTTAAAATCTCTTGTTCTCGGTCTCAATAGCGAACGCTGGCATCATAACCCCCGGGGATTACCACAGGGCTCCGCGGACAGAGGCATAAAGGCCCAAAGCAGGCTCGCGACCGTTTCACGACCGGTTGTTTTACGGTACAGACCTAACAGACCTGGTGGAAATCCCTATAAAACGCTGCTAAACCACTCCCTACCACAGAATTTCTTCCGATCCCTACTTTGGCTTTTTTCACCTTTTTGAAATTTTCCCTGCGAGAAAGCTTTCCTTGAAGCTTGCGCGACTGCTAAACAGCAGAATCGTCTTTGCACTGAGTGCAGCAAGTTTAGAATCGTTTTTGCATCCAGTGCAGTGAGTTTAGTAAATCAAGCAACCGTCTCGCCAAGTTGTGGCAACGATACATACCAGAACGACCGAAGCGATCGAGTCGTTCATCATCCATCTTAGCTACAATTGCAGCCGAGTCCCTTTGTAGCTAAGACCACTTCTGTACAAAGTGTAAATAAACGGATTCTCCGGAGATTGGCTTTACAACCTTTCTTCGTTAAAGCAGTCGTGATCTAATTTTCACCAAACGAGGCAAACGATACGACGCACCAACTCTCATTAATATTCGGACACATTTTGAAGCGTAACAACTTTTTTAAAATTGGAAAGAATAATTTGAATATTTTTTTACATTTTTTTGTTACAATTTTACTATTACTTGGAATTGCAAAATAATTCACTAAACTCTCTTCTTTAAACTTTCTTATTTGAGTCTGTAACGAAAATTTAAAGAATGCATTTTTCAAATTTTCGGTATAATCTCCGATAGAAAAGTTGAGAAGAGAAATGAGGGTATTTACTTTGTTTTCCTAAGTATCTTAACAATTGTATAGTAGACCGGTCCCTTTGCCATTTAAAAAAAATGAAGTTGTGTAGTCCAGTTTTTAGAAAGTTATTGTGTTTTAAAAGTTGTCCGAATGTTAACAGGAGTCAATGTATTCTTAAACATGCCCTCAAAAAACGCTATTTTCGAGCATGTGATGGTAATATTATGGATTTCAATCCACAAAATCAGATCAATTATATTATTGAAAAGTTCATAACATAATCTCAAAACAAAATTGTTTGGACAACATTTTGCAATACTAAATTAAATTGTAATGTATCCGGAGTCACTGAACAATTTTCCTTATAAATCAGATTCGATGTCTAAAATACATTATAATTTAACTTAGCCTCGAACAATCTTATTTCGAGGTTATGTTGCGAACATTTTTAGTAATACAATCGATCTAACTTCGTTATTGAATTCAGTCACTTGAAATCCATAACGATACCATGTTTTGATGCCAATTTTCTCAACGGGGTGCTATTTGGATCTCGGATTTAGAATCTCGAACTACAAAGTGAAACAATGGTTCCCGAAAAAGTTCTTGACCTTTTTTCCCGTGTGGCTCTGTTAATCGTCGCTCGCCTAGACTCGAAGAACTATCGCGAGTCATGATTAGCCGTGTACCTATAATGCACACAGTGATCGATTTCCCGAGGTCCTCCATCCCGCCTCTCCGGCAGAAAGGTTCGCGCGAAGAATGGCGACCGAGGCGGAGTAAACAGGCAACAAAGAAGGAAGAGACAAGTGGGCTAATAGCGAGAGTGTATCGGCGGGAGGTCCGGGCCGAGGAGAGGGTTTACCTTGATTCGGCGAGTGTGCGCGTCACGGAGTGCCGAGGCTACGTCGTCGGTGGCTTTCGCGAACCGGGTCATTGGGGCATTTGGGTGCAGGACCGGGTGCATCTGCGCGCATATGCATACAGAATGACCTAGATTCCGGGCGTCCTTCGCTCCGACGCGTCCCGAGTCCCGAGGAAGAAGCCGCGGCGAAAAATATGCCCTGGTGAATGTGTGTCGATACCTTCGGGACTCGGGCTGGGGCGAGTGCGAGAAGAGGGCAGCCGGAACAGCCGCATCGTTCCACCATCCCCCGGAGTCGAAATTGCTCCCGTCGGTTCACGGGGCACCGGGCATCTGTGGCGTCGTGGCGTCGTGACGTCGTGGCGTGTGCCACCGGATCTTTGCGTGGCCGCGTGACGTCAATGTGAGACTTGTTTAACAAATGAGAACCGGGAGCGGCCCGGCCGGCCGTGCTGTTCAACGCAATTATTATTTCATGCGTTCCCTCCTCACCTTCAATTCTACTACCCATCCTTTTTCAACGTCGCTACTTACGCGACGCGACGGCTGCTACACGTTCATTACATCGACGCGCGTTACGAAAAGGAAGGTACAAGCACCTATTATGAAACACCGCTAAATTGTGATCCCATCTTGAAACAGTGGCATAACTGAGGCGATCAAAAATTGAGGGAGCATATGAACGTATGTTTAAACATTGTTTTTTATAGATTCACTCGCGCAAATGCTATTATGTAATAATCAGCTGTAAACAAAATGTTAAATCGAATATGTAAGATCATACCGTTTCATATCGTGTGCTTCAATTATTTCGTTGTACCGATTTATGAAACATGGTACAAAAACGTATTCCATAATAGATACGCGCCTGTACTTTACTATTGTTCTCGTAATACTCTTTACTTGTCTTGATTAAATATTTCAACGTTCACTATGTTATCTAGAAATATCAACAGTATAAATGTTCAACAATAACACATCTCAGTTGTAATAAAACCGTTGATTATCTTACAGCTCTTGGAAAACGGTGCATTAAAAGTACTTTCACTCACATTTACATCATGTTTGGACTCATTTTAATCAGAAGAATCTCAAACAAGGGACTAACTACGTAATTAATTGTCCACTTAAAATAAATTTTACATTGTTACTGATATCTAAACGGAAATTTAATAACATATCAGTGTTGTGCATTTCTATTTTCTGTTATTTCTAATATTGAAATATACGAATACGATTTTGTTCAGCTTTTTGTTTAAATATAAAGGAAATGTTAAGGTAAAGGACTACACCTACAGTGAAACAAAGAAAAGAACTATATTTGTACATTTCTATTATATTTATTATATTCTTCTATTATTTTTATTATAGAAATGTACATATACGATATTTTTTTCGATTTTGGTTTAAGCAACATTACTAAAAACATAAAAGTCTGTTTTATATTATTCATACCATTGTTTATCGAGTTTAGATGCCTACGCCGATTTTGAAATTTCTCGTAACACACAGCTTTTGAAGAAACATTTCGTAGATATTTTTTTCATCAGCCATGATAGTTAGTACGATAAAAAACAGCCCCTAAAGTTAGAAATAAGTGGTGCATTTACTTATGATACGTACTTTCCTTACTTTTTCTTAGCTGTAGTCGTCTGTGTATTCTCACCGATCTCGAATCACTGTGAAGAAAAGAGCGATGCTGGGTCGTGTAAATTTAAGCGTACGGCTTTCGCGTAAAATTATCCGCGCAGCATCGTATCTAGAATGGCGCTGCTGACAGATTGCTTTTTTATTTCGTTCCCCGTTGAAATTTCGGCCGACCTCACGGGCTCGACCCGAGCGCCGGCTGCTTTATTGATTTCGCCTGCGTTGGTTCAAGTTATTTCGAAGAACTCCGCGTTATGATACAGACGGATGTTCTTGTTGACGCTGCCGCGAAGCAAACACCGCGATAGGATCCTGCTGCTTAGAATGTAAATTCGACGATTTCTTTCCTTTCTTCGCCCCTTTCGCTTTATTGGGTCACGGCGAAAGGTGCATCGATCAGACGTGAAATGAAATTTTCTGAGAAAACAGTGTCGCGTTTTCGAGAATTCTGATTTTCTCGTACCTGTACTTTGAACATTGCGTGATAATTAAATGGAAAGGTTGAAAGCCTGATTCATGTCCTTAAGTGGATATGACAAGTCTCGTTTGCAAACATTTTCTATGTTAAATTTCGATTTGACGGGCAACGTCCAGCACATATTTAAATATTTAAAAGCCATATAAATTTCTACCATTAACAAAAAATTATTATGACATTCACAAATTCCGCTACCATCTTTTTTCAATTTAAAAATGTGTCACAATAGTTGTAATGAACTTTTAAAATATAAACAGTATTAACAAGAAATTTGAATAGTTTGTACACTTTGTTCAGAACAATTTCAGTTATGTCAAGAATCTTTGTCTTAATTTTATTGTAACTGAAAAGAACATTTTTCAATTTTTTATTTAATATTAGCATTACTTTATTAATCTTTTCCGTTATAAATTAAATAGTGTTCACATTTACATCAATTTATTGAATAAAAACAGAAATATTTTAGTTTCTGCACGTTCCTTTGGAAATAAATCGTAAGGCGATGGGTTAAACGGTTTAATTCGTGAAAGTTTTCTTTAGTGAAGCTGTTAAAAAATATTTCATAGGGGTACTTAGCATTTAAATAACATTACTAGATTTAATTAGAATAGTAAGAAGTTACTCTCGGCTTTTAAACTATTTTTCAAACTTGTTTGTCTCTCTTATGACAAGTCCTAGACTCGAGAGAACAGTTCGCGAGCTATTTGCCGAAGAGAACATCAGAATGTTCACATCGAAGCTCGTGAAAAGATAGCAAAATGCTCGCGAACAGTTCCAAGCTCGATTGATTTGAATTCGCAGTTAGTTATACAGGGTCCACGCTGCTGTTCGCGAACAGCTCGCGAGCTGTGCTCGCTAGTAATGTGGACAGTTTTACGAACAACGAGCTGCGAGCTCCTCAGCGAACACTGTTCGCACTTTGCGCGGTACATCAAAGAGACTGCTTGCGAGCTTGGAGCGTGTTTAGACGCGCTTGTAACAATTTAATGCGTTTGTAACGGGCCATGAATTCAAAGCGACCAAGCTTAAAACTGTTCGCGAGCAGTTTGAAGCAATTCTGGAGCTTCGATGCGAAACACGCTGATACTTCCGTCGGTGAACAGCTCAAGAATTGTCTACGGCAGCTCGCGAGGTGCTCGCGAATTATTCTCTCCAGTGTGGACTCGGCATTACAAACGCGTTAAATTGTTACAAACGCGTTCATACACGGTCCGAGCTCGCGAGCAGTTTCTTTGATGTATAGTCCTCACGTGACAAGAAGGCACCTTTGGCGTTATACATATATAGCCCCCCTCTTACTAGCTGCCCCGCTGTCGCAGCTAGTAGAGGGGGAATTTTGACACAGAAGTGTCTTCTTGTCGCGCGAGGCCTATACCGCTTTCCGAGCGAACAGTGTTGGCTGGGGTGTTCGCTGCTCGCAAAAGTGTTGTCCTTTGCTAGCGAGCATAGCTTACGCGAGTCGCTCGCGAACCGCTCGCGTGCTGTTTGTAGACAGCAGCGTGGACCCGGCATTAGCTCTCTCAATAGCAGTTGCGTGACTTACACCAATGCCTTCAATTAGTCGTTGTCAACGTTGATAAATTGACAAAAATGATAAATGACGAAATTTTTAGAACCGTTATCCCGTGTTGTTAATCACGGCGTCTTGTCCAAATGCATGGTTACTGTATTAGGACTCGTTCCCCGAGACATATGGCTTAATTTATAGCGATATAAGAAAATTATACGTATTTGCTTCCTCAGAGCAAGAGTCTGAAGCAATCACAATCTAACAGACACTTTGAGTGACATATGCGCTACAAACTAATATGAAACGTACGGAATCAAGTCAATTATTGCTTGATATATTTTAATAATTATCAAAGCTAAGCGGCAGAATTTGAAAATACGACAAATGACGTTAATTTCTTACCGGTCTAATATACATTACATTGTCAACTGTATTAGTAAATATATATTATTGACGATTTAGTGAAATATTTTACTCGCAGTGATGTATTATATAGAATAATAGTTTCATTATTATTGTTTTATGCTGAACTACAATCACAAAACAAAACGATCGTGGACAATATCCGTACAATATTCAAAATCATATTAATAGATTAGTTTCAACTTTTAATTATTTAGAGCATTTAAAGCATTACAGCGGTTTACAGTAAGTAAACTGTCGAACATTATGCAATATAAAAATTGCCTAAATAATTCATTGTACAAAATACAAGCTAGGTGAAATAGCATTTTCTCTTTCAATACAAAAAACTGCGAATCATATTAACAAGATTATAAATGGACATGCTTAAATCATTTCTAATATTCGTAAATTTTTGTCATCGTTTTATTTAAGACAATCCTTTCAAATATGATTGTTTTCCTGGATTTCTTAACGAAATATAGAAACCTGTCAATTAATTGTTCGGAACTAAACAGTCAAATAACAATATATACTCTGAGTCCAAATGGGTCCGTGTTCCAACAGTCAAGCATTAATAATTATAACAATTTGAAAATAATGCAACAATGTCCATAGATTCTACCATCGTCTTTTTATTTTTCCATTTGGCGTACACAACTTTTGCCACGAATGCATAAAATTTGCGGTCTGATAATTACCGATGTCGGAAGACAATGATAATGCGTTTAATAAACATTCTACTAAATTATTCCGGCTTCTATAATTCAACGTGCTGTATATTCCGCCCGATACCATCATAGATATAAATAACACTTGGTTCCCTTCTTTCTGGTCTCCTGCACGCACGCGAGCATACGTATTGCGTTTATATCTAGAATATCATTTCACAAGTGGATAGAATGGCACTGTAAAAAGTTCATGTAAACGTATGGTGTATTCGACCTTCTTTGCGGGTTTGCTTCAGGCCCGCGTTTATATAACGTCTCCTTTTCCTTACGGAACGATATCGCGTGCGTATTCGCGTTTTCCCGTGGACAATCTGGTACAATGAACGGATTAGCATATCACCGAACGCTGTAACGCGTTTATAAATCGCTGATTCCAGGCAGTGAACTATTCTCAAGTAATACGATCAAACCTTGGAGTAAAGCGAACAAAATCGCGGGAACAAAAAAAGAAAAATCATACCCGCGAGCTTGCGTAGAAGAACATAAGTCACCGAAGACCGTGCTCCTTTTATTAAAAGTTTCGTTTAATTAAAAGTAGACTAAAAACTTCGGTGATCTGCATTAAAGTTCTGCAAGTCGTAAAGTTGTATAATGTCTACTTAATGAATGTCTCACAGGCAACGTTATCCGCCTGTTCCATGTGCTTCGATTTTCATGAAACTTTCGAGATTCCCATCAAAATGAAACAAGCATGGGTCACCCGTTTATTTGTATCGAGGGACAATTTCGTTCAAAACATGGAACATCGTTTCTCCGATCATTATTTAATAGAAAAATCTACAGCTTTCAAGTAATGGATTTACTCTTGAAATTTCAACTTCGATCGATGAGAAAGAATAGGTGTCTCTCGTTTTGCAAATCTACCAAGTTCGCGGAGTTTCACCGAAATAGAAGAGTAATGTTCCTTGTCATAGTAAATAGACCTTGAAAATAAGAATTTACATAAGCATCCAAAGAGTAATTAGCAATTTAAGGCGCTCTCTCGAAATAGAAAATATCTCACAGTATCTACGGTAGGTAAATTAAAGTAGAATTATTTTTTTTTTTTACTTAGAGAAGAATCTAATTGTACGGGAATTGACTCGGAAAATAGTTGATTCGAATGAAAGTGATAGAATATAGCGTTTTTCAATAGTGTAGTGATCGATTCCTTCCATAATAATTTTTACAAATAACTTTCTTTCAATTGCTGCATTGGAAAATTTGTTACTTTTATATAAATTGACGATTCATAAATAACTATCTAATTTTTCTTCGGGTAGATTCGAGGAATCATATTTAGAACATACACGTGCTTAAATTATTATTCAAATAAATTTACAATCTTTATTCAAATAATTTGTTAGAATAATAAATGGATAGCATTTAAGTGATTTATTCGAATAATAAGCAGAGTTTATTCAAATCACCGATTCGAATAATAAATGGAGATAATTTAAATAAATAGGTGAAATAATTTGTTGGGAGCAATGAATAATATTCGAATAATATATTCGACTAGAAACAATATTTTAGGAAACATTTTTTGACACTAAAATTACGAAACCAGTAAAAATTACTAGATTCTGATTTTTCCTACTACAGTTCGTGATATTATAAAAATGTTTTATAATTTTTATAAGAAATATTTAGTCAAGAACACATTAGAATAAGAAATTTTTGGTCAAGCATATATTACAATACAAATGTATCAAATTTAAATAAACTCTGACCTCGTTATTATTATAAAACAATATACATTAATCGCAGGACACGATAGACTTAGTGTTAAAGCTATTCTTCTGAGAAACAAATGCTTTCTTTTAAGAAGGGAGAATAACAAATACGTGCGAATTAATTTACTATAGTTCCACCGTTAATTTGCATTATTTTAATGGAATGCAGTAGCAGAAGTGCTATTAGAAAGCAGTAAATTATGAACATGTCTACAATGGCGCGAACGGAATGCAAAGGGATAAACTGGTTGCTAGAAAGTTAGTATTCAAATGGAACGTTTATAACCATAGTGCTAAAATGGCCCCAAGTTCCGCCATTCGAGAGTTAAACCCGCTCTTCTGCTCCATGCTTAGCCGTATTCGGGAAGTAGAAGTCGCATCATTTATGCATTTATGAGGAAAATAAGCAGGGCGGTATTTGAATCGGTAGAAGAATGTTCACGAGAATTTATAAAGATTGATTTAATATCGTCAATATGCAAGGATTATTTACGAAAGAAATGGAACCTAATGAATTGATGATTTTCCCGTACGATTAAATGACAAATGTTGTTATTAATTTGGAATTCTATAGTTTTTAAACGAGCAGTTACTTTATTACACATACGAAACGAATAAATAAACAATTGCACAACAGGAGGAAAACAAAGCTACCGAATAACGTATTTAAATCAAAAGTCAGTTTCGTGATCACTTTGTGAGTCAAGCCATTTTGTGATCAAGACATTAAACGCATCCGAATGCATTTTCACATCAAGTACACGATGCAATACAAAAGAAATATGCACTTACGTGAAAATCAATATCAACGCTTCGCGAACTCCGACAAAAATAACATTAAAAAGACTACATTTTCCATCGTAGTCGTCTCTCGATATCAACCAAACTCCGTACACAAGTTCTTTTCACATCGCTATGGGGGAGGTGTATTTAGGTGACCTGTTTCAAACGAAATACCCTGTATTTATTTTTCTCTAGAATCTCTGTAACAATTTGTCGAATCGATTGGAAAGAATCGTGTAGCGACCATTTGCTAATGGTTTCTGTACAGCAACCTAATAAGAAAAATAAGTATATCGGCGACGTTTTTCGACAAAGTGAAGCACCATGACGCGGTTTGGCAGCGTCTCGTCGCGCCGTCGCACCGCGTCCGTCTATTCGTCTGCGATCCCCGGTCTCCGGTCTCCGGTCTCGTCTCGTCTCGGCGAAGATGCGGAGGCGCCGAAGGTGGCGGAGCGTTATCGCGAGCGAGAACGCGCCCCTTTGTCCCTGTATCTCTTCGTACGTGTCTCTCCCAAGATGGGTCAACGAGATACCAGGAATTATTCAGACGGAACGGCGAAGCCGAACCGAGCCGGGCCGGACCGATTCGGGTCGAGCGCCGCGGAGACGGGGCACGTAGATACGCTCTTCCGCCGTTTCGCATCGCGTCGCGTCGCATCGCGTCGCGTCGCGTCGCGTCGCGTCGCGTCGCGTCGCGTCGCGTCGTGCCGGCAAACGAGATGTCCTGAAATTGGTGCTCCCCTGTCGGACATCTCGCCCTCGTCTTTATTGCTGCACCGGGATGCACCGATGCGCCACTTTTTACGGGTAACGCGCGCTTGTAACTCCTGACCCGCCCGTCCGACTTTTATGAAGAAGGGACCGTGTTCTCGATTTCACGGAGACTATTCGGTGACCCAGCTTTACGGGCAACCAGTTTTCCGCGGTTTCTTGTCCACGGTCACGTTCTACCACGGACGAGACAAGGAAATCCGTTGTTGAATGGGGATGAATCGTTCCGCGAATCCTGTCCGGTTCACGTGGGATGGGATTCAGTTTTTGAACCGTAGCCACCGTTCGGATATCGTTACGTTGACATCATGCAGTTGTCTACTACGTAATTGACCTTGGTTCTGGGTTTGGTTGGCGACTAAAATGCGGATCTCTGTGCAAAGTAACGATTCGCTGTATCTGTTACAAGCAGCCACTGTCGGAGCTCTTTCTTCTTCGAATAATTTAACATTATTTCTACCGCGATTTTGTGTATACCTATTTTTATCAAAAGGGTTCTTTTTATAATTTAGCGTTTAAATGCAAATCATTGCCAAAATTATCAGAATTTCGAATTGGCAGTTAAATGTAGATAATTTCAGTAACATATTTATTGATAGATTCATACGTATTTATTGGAGATTAGTTAATCAGTTGTAAATTCTTGCTTAATTCATCAATCTACATAATATGAATTTATATTAATGTGATTAAACATGTCTCCTCTCAATAGGAACAATAATAAAAAGATTTTATCTCAACTTTTTTATTTTGATTCAAAAAATAACCAGATAGAGTAACATTATCAATTTAACAATAATTATAAAAACAGCATTGTAAATAAATTCTTTCTCTATTCAATGTCACAGTTTATACAAATCACTAGGTGTTCTATAACGATTTTTATGGATGCATATCTATAAATAGGAAAGTCACGTGTACTGAACTCAGAATTGGGGAACAAAAGATGTTATTCAATTTTTTTAAACTGATAACTGCAACGATCTGCACGAAAATGCAACATGCCGGAATACAAGCGAATATCGAAGTTATGCAACAGCTTCTGTATTTTCTGTTACAGTTGGAATAAAAATTCTCAAATGTGATTATAATCGATATCATGCCGCCAAACAGTGCTGATATTTATATGTAAAATAGAAATACCATGTATGTAAAATAGGTTTACCATGTACATGTATAGACATAGGTACACGATAGCATATTTTTAATAATGAAAAATAATGTTACTGAATTAATTGAATAAGGAACGAAAAGTACAAAAATTAGTTATGCAGAAGCCGACCCATGTTAATTCAATTACAACTTCAGTTATACAGTGTCCAACATCACTCGTCATAGTCGTGCGAATTTGTTACCATAATGAAACGAAGAATAATAAATAAGAAACTAAAACTGTAACAGCTGCATTTACTTTCACAGGAATTTCTGCAGCTTTGATGTATCTTCCAGAGATGATGCATATCGGTGGATTGACGTAATCAAAATTTCTCAATCATTCGTGCCCATGATCAACGATTTCCCAAATAGTTCTTCCTTGTTGGTTGCGATAGTTTTGGAATAGATCAGTATACAATATTAGTTGATTACTCAATTCGAAATATTTTGAATTCTGTAAAGTATGATTCAATTCGATCGTTTTTAAGCTTCGAATTATTGTGATTATCATAAGTATGGTGAGAATTAATCGTATCATATGTGATTTACAGTTACAATCAGTATTTAATAACGTTCCCTTAAATTATATACACATACAATTTAGAATCCAATCAGAAGAAGTCCACTTTATGGAACATGTTATATTAAAAATAAATAATAATTTACTAAAATAATTAAATGTTAACATTAATTCAATCTTTATTCAATTATAATAAAAATTGTATATAAATTAATGGCATTATTACTAGGCTTACTTTTTTACAGCTAATATTGCAAAATTCTTATTCGTTTCAACTTTAGATTTAATGGACTTACACTGCTTTAAAAACAAAACTGATGTAATAAATAAAAACTTAGGCGATAACAAAGGGTACAATATAAAACTAACGGCACATATTAATCGAGAATAGAAGAGATTGATATTTAGAATGAGCACTTTAATGTTACACGTGGCATCAACCGTCTAGACGATGAACACACTAAATAGATCCTGTTTGAACGGAAGAATAATATTTATTTTTAATTACAACCCGACTGTTTGGCGAGTCTAAAGAAGATTGATTAATGTCCGGCGAACGCTCCGGATCATTAAGTCGAATATATCGTGATCACTTTGCTTGCAAACTTGGTCGCGACGAACATGAATGAAAAAAAGTAGAAAAACCGTAGAACAACGCGACATTTCAAGGCTAATGTTGTTCTAGATTTAGAGCTTAGTATACACAGAGTTTAACGTCAGACGGAAGGAAAATGGAACTGTAAAACGAGGTATGAAGATAAGTAACGATGACAACGCGATTACGGGGAAGGAAAAGTCAGTCCATTATCACTGATAAAGCTGATATACCTGCACACAATGGCATATTATTTGTAGATTTGCGAGTCGGAGATAATCGAGATGCAAAACAAAGACGAATTAATGACCCATGAAACGCGATACTTCCGACCGCGATTCTCACTCATTTTCATGGGACGTCTCGCGTAACAATGCCATTCCACTGCTTGCTAATTATCGAACGGTTTATGACGATTAACGGATACCAGGTAGCTACTGCATAACCGATCATGCGTTCGATCCATTAACGTTAACGGAAGTCTACTTTCTAGCATGTCCGATTTATATTCCTGACAACGGGCTTTCTGTAGCATTTGCCTTTCAAGAAGAAAATAAACAATTTTGTAACAAAATTATTTTAGATATATTATTATAATAAATAATGTAATATAAATTGACAAATCATTATTTACTATATACAGAGTGGGGCAATAACTATTGCCACCTCAAATATCTTCGAAACTATAAGTTTCACAGAAATATTTGCTGAAACAAAATTGCACAGTACGAAGTGGGCCATCCGGTGGCGATAATAGTTTTTTGCAGGTGGAGGTCCTTGGGAGATTTGAAGGTCACCTTTATTTTTTTAAATGGATCGGTCTGTTTTCGCTTCCGTATCATGATAGAGGATCTTAAAACGAGTTCAACGACCTATTACATAAGGTCATTGAAAAAAAAAATTATTGCAGCCTGTGCGTCAATAAATTCTGACGCTGTAAGACTTACAAGTCAATCAATCGTAAAATGAATCCAATGTTGCATTGATAGTGATGGCCATCATTTCGAATACCTACTATAAACGTATGTTTTATTTACTACCAAAACCGTAAGTATTATCGCCTTTCTCTACTTTCTACGACCTTCAATGACCTTGTGTAATAGGTCGTTGAACTCGTTTTAAGATCCTCTATCATGATACGGAAGCAAAAACAGACCGATCCATTTAAAAAAATAAAGGTGACCTTCAAATCTCTCAAGGACCTCCACCTGCAAAAGAACTATTATCGCCACCGGATGGCCCCCTTCGTACTGTGCAATTTTGTTTCAGCAGATATTTCTGTGAAACTTATAGTTTCGAAGATATTTGAGGTAGCAATAGTTACTGCCCCACCCTGTATTATAGATACTATAATATTTACAACACAAATTTCCATCATATATTAAGATATTCAAGAATATGTATCTGTGTAACATGTTCTTTAACATTCGTCAGTAAATGCATATGTACAATATTTGCAAGTAAAAAAGAGTACGACATTGTAAATTATCGCTATGCTACGGCAAGGACGAATAAAAGTATTATCTTTATTCTTATATGTACCTAAGTTACGATAGCTTAAGGTTATAACAAATAATTTAGTATTATATCAAATATACTCCATGTCGAATGTTGAAAGTTCGACAAGAACAACAAATTTCTTAATTTTTATTTTTATAGACGCAACTGATATATCTTCTTCAGCACGAAGAAGTGCTAATCAACATAATAATAAACGAACACGTAGTGCAAAGGATGAATTTGTTAATAATCTTTTTTTAATGTGTTGAATCAAAATATGATAACTTTTAGTGGTACTTCAAATTCGCTCTTCAAGAGCAAAGGGCTCAGTGCACTTATGCATTGGACTCAGTATTCACCATGTACGTCTAAACAGTAAATGCTTGTTTAAGAAGACAAACATTCTACGTCATAATTTTCTTCATAATCACTTTCACGATTTATTTATTTTAACGTCTTTTTGGTTTGATATTATAATAAAAACATCCAAGAGTCTCATACCAGAAAACAATATGTTAAAAATTAAGGAATTTTTGAAATAACTCTTCGACCTTAATGATATATACTAACAAGTCTCAGACTTCATTCAATGCACTACACGATAATATAATCATAAAAATAATAGAAATTAATTTGTAATATAATCGAATCTCTTCTAAAAACTTCCTGCAATGAATTTTACGAATATAGTTGCCCACTGAGCGATCACTAACCTTGACATAACCAACAATCAAACGAAACAACGAAATTTGCGAGGAAAATGTAAAATAAATAAGCTGAGATTTTAATTTAGAATAGCTACTCATATTAGGCATGGTGTAGAGAAGTAGCAGTTGAATTAGTATACGCGGTGACTTAAATATATTTATGTTCCAAAACTGAAATAAATATTAAAAAAATATTATTAAAAAAATATTATTAATAAATTACTATTAATAAATATTAAAAAAATATTATTAATAAATTACTATTAATAAATATTAAATAAATATTTGTGAATTGGATTAGTATACGCGGTGACTTAAAACGTACATATATGTACTTGTAGCCATATAAATGTGTATTTCTTAGAATTTCAAAATCAACTATGATCTCCAATAGCGGACTCCGTAACGAGTTACGTTACTACTTTCGAAAGTACGCGGGACGCGGAGCGGTCAATTCTCAAGTGGACCTTAAATCCAGAAGTTGCTCTCCTAACAATTAAGCAACCAACCGGATTAATCTTGATTAAGGTACGTCGGAGAGATATGGAACGCGCAATCGGGAACTAGATAATAGTAGAAGGTGTAGCCGGAAAGGCGCCTTACATATACAGCATCGCTCACCCTTATCCGGCTATGCCCTTTAAGAGCAATCAAGCAACTAGTACGCGGCGTAAAGAATAGATCCGATCGTTCGATAATTGAGCGACGCGATGTGAAAAGGGAATGACGACCGGACACTTCAGCAGCCAACGTGTGCAAATTAGGGTGGTCCTTATTTTTCTACTTTCAATGTTTCGATGACACTTCGCAAGCGATCGAGTAACGGGAACCTGTGTCGCGTTTGCACTAAAGACTGGGAAATGTGAATGATATCGTTCTATTTTCAAACATAATTGTGTTTCGACATTTCGGAAATATTGTTGAACGTTTCTAATTGATATACAGGGTGTCCCAGAAGTTACTCGCAATCGGCAACCGAGGAATTCCTGAGGTCAGTTAAAGGAATTTTTCCCTTTACAACAATTTTCTCCGAGACGTTGTTAACGAGTTATTAACGAAAAACATTGACCAATGAGAGACGAGCTTGGCTGGGGCCAGACTACTGAGCCAACGAATGGACGCAGCCCAGTTCCGCTGATTAGCGATTCGGTTAATAATTCGTTAACGATAAGTCGGAGAAAATTGTTGTAAAGGATAAAATTGCTTGGAATGATTTCAACTATCCCTCATTTCCACATTGTTAGACATTTTCGGGACACTCTATATGTACTTTTTATTCTCTGTTTTAACCAGTTAGCTGTTTTCGACAAATATGCTAGTCGTAACACAAAGTTTTGTCATTCGTTTACGACGAGTATAATTGTCAAAAACACCTATTGGTTAGGAAGAATATACAGGGTGTCATGTAACTGAAGGTATAATTGGAAAGGTGGTAATTCTATGTCAAGGAAAGAGTCGTAAATATATAATAAATTTCGTGTATTCAAGACTCCATTTTCGAGAAACAGTAAGTTGAAAAAGTAATATTATTGCATAGTGTTGAATTTCCATACCGATTTGTGATGAAACAAATATCACCTCCAAGAATCCTTTTCGGCTTCTTTTAACCATCGGTGTTCTGTTTTTATAAGATAAGAGTTCGTCACCAGGGCGAACGGCGACTCGCTGTAGCCTTTTCGGCAAGTGAGCGTTCTAGTCTCTAATTCAGATTTCTCGGAAACAAAGCGTTAAATGAAATAATTCTAAAAATAATAAAGAAAAATAATGATATTTTCTTTACTTATTGCTTCATTTATTTCTATATTTCTTTCCAGATCGCGTCATACGCGGTGTGCCTAATAATGAAGGAAATCACGCGATTCTGTATATATTTTTATAAGCAAGCTCGCCATTATACTGTCGATCTTTATGCAATATACGAATTTTCTACATTCTTAATTTCTGCGAATACTTGAAATGCTTCAAATTTTACATACCCATTTTTGCCATAAATACATAAAATCCTCAGTTTACTCATTAATTGTTTACCTAAAGCTTTGTCTTTGAATTATGATTGAAAATGAAGTCATTCAAACTCGCCGTCCGTTTACTTCGAAATTTTGCACACTGTCTTGCAAAGTGTCACAACAACTTATATTGGCAAGACCAAAAGAAAATGTCACAAAATTTCCGATTCCCATAGCTAAGGACCAGCCTAGTGCAGATAGATGCCATCACCGAAATGACATCGAATCCTTGCGTCCCCGACGCCGAAAAGTTCCTGTTCCGTTTATTTTCACACGATTCATCGTCAACCGGCGCACGTCGACTACGAAGTAGCAGGGACGAACCGAAGTGCTCCAGGGGCTGGAGGCATTAAACCCAGGAAGTTACTTTTCCGCGATTCCGCGTAAATTTGCACGCGGACGGATCCAGCCATATCCGTGGCGCCGGGAGAGCTCTGGCAGATCGTTCCAGTCGTTCCTCGAAATGGAAGCAATCTGGTTACCGGAGACTGATCGACTGCGTTCGGGCATTAGAAAGTGCAGTCCACGGAGAGAGAAGGAAAGAGACAGAGATATAGACGGAGATAGAGTGAGAGAGAGAGAGAGAGAGAGAGAGAGAGAGAGCGAGAGAGGGCGAGAGGGAGAGAAAGAGAGAGAGAGTCAGACAGAGTAAAAAAATGCAAAGACTCTCTCCTTCGTTCTTTTACACTCCAAGCATGACGATCCCCTGGGAGACCTAGTCTTTCCCGAGGCTTGTCGCTTTATTGCGATAGTGCACGGTGGTTTCAGAGCAGAGAAGGATCAGTCTTTGAATACTGTTTTTTATATACGATTATCCGACTCTTTGATTAACATTCCTATAGCTCTCTGTAATAATGTATATTGGAAACGGCGCCCTAAATACGTAGCCCCATGAAGGTGCGATACGTGGCTTTACACACCCATGATCGAGAAATGACGATCGGCGAGCGATCATCGTCTCTTCGCTGACGAAGCGATTCTTCCATCTCCGTGCGTTTCTCACTGCGTTAAGACGTCTCGTGTGCCCGCTCCGCAGTTTTGTAACGTGGGCGACCAATAATTTTAGATTCTAAAGTTTCTTTCCTGCGATACACTACACCTCTGAGCTGAATCTCAACAATGTAGAAGTACATAAAGCTTAGAAAATTAGAATTTAGGCAATTTGTTGGGGATATTGTTTTCAATGTATTAAGTAACGCTTTTACTCATGTTTAATGTGACGACGGTAAATCTGAGATCTCGAGGATTCCTGTTGTATAGCGCCCCATAGAACGTAACTGTGGTAAGTTGAAAATAATGTAACAATATCTGTAAGTTCGTTTCACATTCTTACAAAGTTTCTGTTTGTAATAATAATCTGTCAGGTATGAATGTTCATCCGTTCCTTTAAGTAGGAATCAAACTTTATTCTCTTGTCAGTAACATTTAAAAATTCGAGTAGATGTAAGCACACAGTAAATATAAAATTCCTTTTCCGACTAAGAAATTAACGCGATCGAAAATATTCTAATCATAGTAATTGTGTAAAGGAAATGACACGGCAAGGGATTAAAACAGTTTATATACATTTTGTTTCATAGAACGTTGATTGAGTTGAAGGTGCCCAAGCAGTGGAAATCTAGAACGGTTTTGTGATATCCTGTGAAGAAGTAAAAACTTAGTAAAGGAGAAACAGCAAAAGTACTCGATCGTACATACAAGCATTGATTTATATGATGTCGAATGATCGATATATCATTATATGATATCAAATAAGAATTAACCCTTTGCACTCGAAGCTATTTCAATTGCAAATCTAACATAATTTTTCTGGCTTCTAATATTTCCATTTTATATAACAAAATCCATTCTATGCATATGAAATTGAATCTCGTGACTCATATCAACAGTTTTAGACTTTCAACAATTTTTTAAATCTAAGCTTTAGCGACATCTATAAAAATAATTTTGGAACGTGTTACAATAATTTTAATGGCGTCGCAGAGTCGTCACTCGAGTGCGAAGGGTGAAAGCTCGAGATATGAATGAACGCATCGTATAATAGTAAGCTTCTTTTTCTTATGATCATCACTGTACGGTATCTCAACATCATCTACATTTTTCAGACGGGTTGATGTATTATAATATCGTTAAATTCGAGAAGACGGATAAAATAATGATTGACCTTCGGACGAACTTTAGTCGAGTTATTCTTATACGACTATAATTTAACGTGCTATAATAACCGTTCATGGGTCATCGAACACCTGATATACTAAAGGAAATATTAATTACCTTATTGTTTTCATTGTGAGTACATGAACAGAATTTTCCACATGGTATAATTAAAATAAATATTAGGGTGTCTATTGTTTCCTTATCAAAATTGATTTTGATAATATTGACAAATTAGAAACACTGGTTAAATGAAAATAAACTTATAAACTACGTTGTAAATTAGAAAGAAATTTTTCTGAAGAGTCGTGAGTGCAATACAGAAAAATTGGAGAAGATATTTTTAAAATTTGCCAACGGATAGCTATAATTTATTGCAGCATTGCACACTTGATGAAACAATGTTTTTTTTATATAGTCCTATATGTGTATATAAATACTATATATGTATATATACAAAGTACAACATTCCTACTATTACTGTAGAAGATGATTACTTTTTAATACCACAACTTCTATAGTTTTAACAAAACTTTTTGTGATATATGGATGGATACATGTATTGACTATGTTAGTACTATTTCTTCAGTATTATCATGTAATAATTAAAAATTGATGAATGTATTCAGAATAATGGCTGTATCTCTACTTATAATCATTTATTACTAAACTGCGAAACTTCACGCAAAATTAAGAACTTTCTCCATTAATTTCAAGAAATGAAAGTTGACTGAAAATGTATATTCCCGCGATAAAAGTATGTTGACAGCTTTACAAGCGGTATCACTTTTTTAAAATTGGTTCAAATGATTTGAATTTTTTTTTATAACAGTGGGATTAGTCTGCTGGACAACGACTATAATACTAGTTCTTACCTTTGCTACTATTTAGACTGACAGAGATAAATAAAAATCTCAAGTTTTCAGGCAGAAAGTGTTGTAAAGTTTAAATAACTGCAAACCTCTTACAGTTATTGATCGGGGGTGTCGAAAATCGAGACAAAACTGTGATTTTCGCGATTTTTAAATATTTCCAAGGGATTAACATTCATACCTAACAGTTTATTACTAGAAATTTCCATCACCAGTCTGATTCGTTATGTATGCAAGGGGTTAAGTAATTAAATTTCAAATATTATGAATGTATCGATTGAACACACAAAAGTTAAAGGTAGAAAATATGTAGGCAATTTTGAAATTAGAGGTAATATTTGTCTGGATGAAGAGAGGTGTCAAGCATTTTTGTAATGTACGTCTTTCTTCAGAAATTTTAGTCACATTTTCACGTGAATATATTTTCAAGTAACAAAACTAACATATATAATACTTACTATTAAGTAACAAAAGTTACTTAGTAAATAACTATTAACTTAGAAGTTACAAAGTAACTTATTAGTAATAAGTTTAGTAATATGTTAATTTGTGACTCAGTAGTCAAGCAACAAAATAAATTTATTATATTTTCTACTTAAGCACATCCGATTCTATAACAAAGTCAATACTATTTTCTACAAAATTAATTTCTTCATGTTATAAGCATTATCAATTTATCCAAAAATTGTTCACGCGCCGTCCAAAAAGACAACTCACGAACACCGGTGTAATAGCGGCGTAAAGGTTAAGGGGTGAAAATAGCGTTACTTTGTTCGGTGTTCTTTTTTTTTTTCACGGGACCCTGAATAACGGAGATATTTTCACTTTCCACGTTAGGCGGCTCACTCTGTCCAGTGGGCACAATACACGGCAGTAGCGAGGAGACAGCACGCGAGAAAGGAACGGTGGAACGAGAGAAAAAGAGGGTTGCGAGAAGGCCGAGGCTTTCGTAGAAATTACGACGGAACGCCGGTCAAGATAACGACCGGTCATTGTTCGCAGCGGGTTCTTTTCGAGGGGCCGTGCCGTCGCGACTGATCTCGAACTCTTTCAGACGTCCGCGACGGGGACGTGTTATCGACAGCCGGCGAAGATACTGCGCGTGACACACTTTTAACGAGAGAGCTCCCCGTATTTGCATAGCCGAGGCGGTCCGAGCTGTCCGAAGAATTTTCGCGGCGCCGCTGCATTCTGTACTTAATGCATACCGGCTTTCCTTTCTCATTGGCACGCGAATGAAAGTTTTAGCGGACAGCGAGGAATCGCTGTCGCGGAAACAAAGCGCCGCACAGGCACGCGTTGACCTTGCCGGACAAACGCGATGTAACTGTGTCTATAGGAGCAGATGGTAGAAGCTGTATTGACCGAGAACCGATCACAAGAGACCCGTGCTCCGTTGCGTTTGTATCCAAGTTTGCGTTTGCGTTCACAGCGCCATCCATTCTCAAGATTTCAAGCAGCAAAGTTCGACATATTTTGTTTAACTCTTTGCCGCACTTTAACGAGTCAGGCTCGTGATGGAGATTTCTAGTAACAAGCTGATAGATATTGTTACGAACACCGGATGGATGACCAGTGCCGCCTCGGAATTCCCTTGCCAGAATAAAAGACGACAACACGGTTCAGGATCTTCCGATCGATTTGAATTTTGGCAGTTGGCGATTGACAGCGAATCCGATATACTGTATTAGCAGTACAGAGAAATCTGATATATTGTATTGTACAAACAAAGAGAAAGTGTAAATAATAAATCGAATAAAAATAAATATGCCGCGGACGCGCGGGACGGAGCGACGGGAACCGGACCAGGTTCCAGGAAGTCGCAACAATATGAATGTTCATCCGTTCAATGAACGTTATTGCTAAGGAAAAAGCTGCTTTAAATTGCCTCAGAAATCACGCATTTGCAAGTGTAACGGGGATTCTGGGACAGCCTGCAGAGTGAAGAAGGAAAATGTCGTCTCGGTTGCTGGTTCTGACGAGGGGCTGCCGCGATTCATGATACAGTTACCGAAGCATGCCATTTTCTCTGATTAACAGTACTGCCGATTCTTTTTTGGTACCTAGCTTCATGCTCGCGTTCTTATACATCACAAACTAAATTTAACAGAGAGTAGGTTTAAATTGTCTAAAACTTCATTAGCCCCTAGACTACTGTGAGCGCCTATAAGCGCTTATCCCATTGTGGTCGCTTGAGACTGAGGGCGCCTAAAGGCGCTGGGCGCAATTTCGCTTTCTGACACGAATGGATCTCTGACAATTTTTTCGATCATCATGCCAATAGATCTTATCTCAATTCGACAAAAGGCGCAAATGTGTAGTGTGATGGTGTTGTGATCCGGGTGAAGAAATGTTCACTCGCGAAACAACAGTAATTGTGGAAAACTTCTTGAAGATTCAACGTGGTACATTCGTAAAATACACGGTCCGTTTTGAGAGCTCCTGGGGTTTTTCGGGGCCTTTATATATTTTATAGTAAACTGAAAAAGTGGAGGGGAAATGACTAGCCCTTGGCTATGGGGTGACTAATTTAAGTTCTGCTTGAATTTCGGACGGGTGACAGATAGAGAAATGACGCATTAGTCAATAGGTGATTCTCATAGCTAGATGAGTAATTAGCTGAGTATCTAACAGCGGAAACATAATAAAAAGGGTGAGAAATATTACGAATGTAAGAAATGTAATGTAGGATTTTGTATTTATCCATTTTTCGAATTATATCACACTTTACTAGATTATTAGATATGTTGTGAAAAAAGCCTTACATTAATATTAAATTTTTAATATCTATAGTAACAATTCGGATCAGAATACGAAGGAATAAATAATATTGTTTTTATGCAGCGAAATTCAGTTTCTTGATCATTGAAATACGTTTCCATAAAAATGCATCCCTACCCAAAGTTTCGCTGTTTTCGGTATACGTAGTAACTAATTTCCTATCGTATGGTATAGCAGACGAGTCTCAAAGTCCGCCGTAGTTAAGGGGTTAAGTAGGAATCATATTTTATTCTCTTATCGCCAATATTTAAACATTCAAGTAAATGTAAGCACACAATAAATATAAAATTCCTTTTTCTTCTAAGAAATTAGCGCAATCGAAACGATGCCAATTATAGCAATTGTAAAGAAAATGGTACGGCAAGGGGTTAAATACCGATTAAAGGATAACATTGTATAATATGTTATATTTTATTTTGCAGGACTAAATGCTGAGTAACTTTCCATTGGACACGTTCTTTTGTCAGCCTTATACCATGTTAGATGAAATTTATATAATTCTTTACGCAAATGTTTGAACACTATTTGCACATTCAAAAATACTTTTAACACGAATATATAGTTACGATACAGCTACCAAGGTGCATAAAGTTGTAAAACTTTTTGCTTTCATGTGAATATATGTATGTGTATGTAAGTTTGGACTAATCGATAATATAATTATTATAGCTATTGTTATGACATATTTAGAATCCAAATAAAACTAATGTTGAAAGTAGCAAAGTGAACAGCATATATAATAGTGAACAGCAATTTTTATATTGTTGAAAGATGAATTGAAAAGAACTAGACAAAAATGATGATTGACGGTAGAATAAGGATGACCAATGTGTAAGATTCCTATTTGTAAATACAGGTACGCGTTGTCAATTATAATACAATATTAAGTATTATTAGACCTCCGTAGTTGGATAGGTAGGTGTCATACTGGTCGGACTTAATTTTCGTTGAATGAATAGTAATACATAATACGCACGGTTAAATAGAAAAAAAAACAAAACCTATTGATTCTTTTTTAAAGTTTAAATATATTGAAGTAATAAAAATAAAGAATAAATGAGTTATATGTAAATAATGATAGGTATAAATATAAAAATTATTCTGATTTATATTATATATAATCAAAGGGTTAACTGAACAATAAACTTGACGCTTTGTTTGATAAAAGTACATTGCATAGAAGAAACGAAGGAGATAAAGGAAAAAAAATTTACTTGCTCCGATAAAATCACGTTTTGTACCACTGTGCGGCGTATCTGATCAATCGCTAGGATCGCGGATGTTTCCCTGAATGCTTGTAAAAGGAGCAAGCTCCGTTAACAGAAAGGTCATCGGCGCCGGCGAGACGCAAAGGACACGAATAGCGAGCACGAGGGAGGCTGTTGCGATCAACGTGGACCGTATACGAATGTTTTCGAGGAAGCGGCGATGAAACGGTCCCCGGCTAACGACCGGGTCAAATTTTCGGCGAGTCGGGTTACATACCACCGACGGTTTTCCACGAAACGTGTCAAGGGACACCTGGCCAGGCAGGTCCAGGCTCCTTTCAGCCTCCGCTGCCGGTAATCTGGGTTTCGGGGCACCGGGAATGGCCCTTTTCAAGCGCGAAACGACAGGAAGCCAACTACATTAGAGTCGTTCTATTGAGCCGGCGAATTTTTCCGGCGAGCGGCGCGCGGGCACAGCTCGCGCCGAGCATCCGGATTCCCTCGGAACCCGTCTTTCAACAAGCCTCCAAGATTACATTCCGCGTCCCGGCGAAGAAAAAGCGAACCGGGGGCTTTAAAACGCTTTCAAACGACTCGCATATGGGCCACGTTTAACGTTATGCATAATCGATGCTATCCGATGTAACGGCCCGGCGAAACGGAAGGGAGCAATTGATCCGAGTGCTACTCTCGAATACCGAGTCCAATGTGAACTCAAAAAGAGCTATTCACCGCTTTGCATGGCTCCAGGCTGAACACGTGGGTGCTGCTGGAATTATTCTTCCGAGAAAGAACACCCTGCCCTTAGGCAGTTTCAGAGATCGCTCGAGACCCGGAGGACTTTTTTTGTTGGGCATCTCTAGCGAACTTTTAACCTTTTAGGATCTAGGTGCTTAGGTTTATTCGTTTATGAACGGAAGATCTAGAATCATCAGGTGTCAGACGTTTAAGTGGATTAGAATGATAGTGAGACGCGTGTTAAACTTTTGACAAATATATAGTTTTAAATGCTGTCGCGTCGCAACGTTTTTATTATCCCTGCAATATATTTGTCAAATCAATGAAATATTTCAATGTAAATTAGAAATAAATTACTAATTCAAATGAAGCATATCTAGTATAATTGAGAGAAACAGTGTTTGCAAATATCCGTATTTCTTACGTGAACTATTACTTAAATTTCATCAATAAGTTAACCTAGAGTTCAGTTAATTTATAGTTTATTCTACTTGTCTTTTTAACATTTTGTCATGTATATCAGTCTAACCCACTGAAACGTCTAAAAGCTTAAAATGTAATATGTACGTGACAAAATGTTAAAAAGATAAGTTACCATAAGGTCTACAAAATGCATTTTTTAAATTTTCGTTATCGGCTCAAATAAGACGGGTTGCAAAACGAGAATACTTTAATTTTCTTTTTCATTTCAAGTAATAGTAAAATTGTAAGAAAGTGGTTTAATCATTGTTCCTGTATCATCTAAAAAAAAGAAATACAAAACGTTTGGTGCAGTTTAAAAAAAAGCTATTACATTGTAAAAGGTGTACGAATATTATTGGTAATTACTGTACAAGCATTATATTCTTATCTTTTGCAGATGATAGATCAGCTAATGTCAGTATAAACTGAAACGCTTCAGGAAGCTAATTGCATTCTTGATTGCATTATTTCGAAAAGAATTTATGTAGAATGCATTATCAAGTATCAGCTATACATAAAATCTATGTATGCAATGCCAGTAATTTGGTGAAAAGTTTAGGCATGTATCTAATTGGCTGATAGCGAAGTTTGGAGAAACAGTATTGGGTCTATTCGTGGAATGCGAATAGAAGTGTCTTCGAGGTCGACTTTTCATTTCCCTGAATCAATTGCCGTGCCACTTAACTGGTGGCGATCCAGTTCAATCTCAGCAGAAACACATAATGAACTAGTGTTGTAATTACATTTCGCCTCGTCATCTTAGACAATGGGCGTTCCAACTTTCGATCTGCAACTCGGTGCTCCAAGTTTCAAGAAGACTTTTTAATCACTTCAAGATCACTTCATTAGCCCCTGATCTTCCATGCAACCTTGTCACCTTAAATTACCTAGCTAGGACTTTATGCTTGATCTTCGCGGAGATATCACTATTCTAAAAGGGAAGACTCCCATGAATTCCACAGAAGGAGAGAACGAACAAGTAAAAAATTGATCGGTGGAACACCCTCTGTATATTAAATGCTAAGTACTGAACCATCCATTACCCATAATGCACCGACCACGCTTTTACAGAACAAACTATGTCCGAGTTCCAGTGCACGTCAGAGTTTCTCTCGACCGGGGACAATATCGACAAGTTTTCATTTATCTTGTTGCTCTGGCGTAAATTAGATGCGCGGTAAGCATCGATCACGATGATGTATCGACGGAACGAACGAACGAACCAATTGTTTTAACGTAGCGACAGGATGCAGTAAAGCTGGTCACCTGGAAACGAACGCGATCCACGCGTAGTTTAAACAATGAATTCGCTGGAAAAAAACAAGCTACTTGACAGCTGGAGGAAAGAGAGATCTTTACAGTGGAAGAATTGAAAATTGTTTCTGATACTCCTGAATTGAGGTGCAGCATGAAAGTCGCTGTGTGTTACAATTTCGGGATTGCAGCTATAATCAGTTTCTTTCGTTCTTGCATATCACAAAGGGAACTGAATTTATAATTTATTAGAAAAGCGATACAATAGGTGCCAATGGAATTATGTAAATTTTTTTATAAAATTAGGATATCTAGACTTTAAAATTAGGATAAATCTAGAGTCTATAGCTAAACTATGAATTTTTATACAAAATAAAAGTATTCTGCAACTTTTGTCAAAGAAAAGAACATTTTTAGTTAGGAATAGCTTGTTATCATTAACAATTTTATTAGACCGAAATGCATCGATATTCTTCAGCTCTTGTAATCTTCTCATTTTTTTCAAAATACGTCTTCTGTTATAAATACATACAATCGAGAATTTAATATTAATTATACTATTACTGATATCATTATTGTTACTAGTACTAATGTATTGTTGACGTAATGCTGCGTAGTCGAAAGAAACTGATGTCACATACTGTTTAGTAATATTAATACTAAGATCAGTAATAATACCTAGTATTTCCTACTCATAGCAGATGTGTGAACAATTTATTTATTGTTAGTAAAAAATTACTATGTCAACGTTTTTGCTACACTTTTATATCGACTGTTTTATGGCATTTCTAGCAATAGTTAAGAAAGTATGCGGGCGTCCCTTAAATCCCACGAGTAACCAGGAGATAAATAAATACAAGCATTCAAATTATGATAAGCTACCAATCAATAGAACAACTGCTCGATTGTAATTTTAAGTAATGTAATTATAAAGAGGAGATTTTATATATTTCGATAACCATATTATTGTTATTATTATTAAGATAGTGAATTTTGGGAGGATTTCTGTTATGATTCATGACCATCATAAACAATTTAACGTTACAAGACAAAACTAAAAATATTCTAAAGGTTTTAAGAGACATTTCAACTACAGCTCAAAATGTCGCTAATGGTCGTTAAGTTTATGCGATATTAAACGCTAAAGAGAAAACTACAAAAAAATTCTGCTTCCTTGTTAATAATGTTTAAGCGTTCAAGTAAACACAAGCAGATATATTAATATTGTTTGTAAGCAAATGTTTAATACAATCAGGTGTAAATCCGGCGTTTTGCAATATTCAAAGAAGCAATGATTATTATTACAATTATTGTACTTTTTTCAGTGTGCTTTCTCAATGGGGTAATATATAGAGGGAGAGAAGGCGTGGCATAATAACTCATAAAAGAGAACTGAGTCATTGGTGACTCAGCAGCCAATGAAACGATCGAACAATGCTATCCACCGCCCTTTATAATTACGTTATTAACCTCGAACATTTACAGGTAAAGATACGATTACGTCTTTACGATTGCACTGTGAAAATTCCGAAATGAAATAGTAAACTATTTCGCTTAACAAATTCTGATCTTCTAGATCGACTGCGAGAAATTCCAGCCAGAAATCAGGGATGTATCGCCACATCCGTAGTACGTGCAAGAACTATGTGAGAGAGAAAGAGAGAGCGTAAAACTAGCGTCATATCCTCCAGACTATGGTTGAGCAAAATTTTATTTGTATGATGGATGAGAAATAAGAACTAGAGGATAAAACTATATTCAGCAGTACCGAATATGTATGGAATCGAATAAAAATTTGTCTAGACAGTACGTTAGCCGAATAAAGTTTTGCTCGAATAATAAATCGGCCAAATAAGATATGATTTGAATAAGAATTTATTGAAATATGAATTGATTTAAATAAGAACTTATTCGTACGGGACTTCATAAGGAAAATAATCGCTTTAAATAAAAATAATAGATTATAGGGTGTTCTTTTCTTCGTTTATTTCACTTCGAGCGCAGTGGAAGCAAATTTATTATTCTATAAATAATGAAATTGTACCGATACTGAATGTATTCGTATAAATATCTTCATACAAAATTACGTAATAACAAAGACAGTCAACAAGTATTCGCATTATTATTAGAATAATAATAGTTGTAAGAATAAGTTGTAAGAATTGTAACTTTTAACAAATATTCAATAATCATTATTCGAATAAAATATTCCACTAAAAAGAATTCATTCGAATAATGATCTTGGATAAATACTCATTCGAAACAAATCGAATAATACCCGATTCTATTTCAAACATCACTTCTTTTAACACATAGCACATCTGCAACGATACGGATCACTTTGAGATCAATGATAAATCACTTCGTTTTCCTTAACACGAATTGTCGCGTCGCGAGCGACCTATGTAATTAAGTTATGACGACCCCCAGGTAGATTCTTTATAGTACCGCGTCGAAGTTTTCGGGCCTTCGAGAACCGATACCAGATGTGGCCATGAGCAGGGGTACGGCCAGCGACAGCTACGCTAAAGACAATGAAAATCTGAGAATTCCCAGATTTCTGCTGTCCCCTCTTCTTGGCGATCTTTCTAATATTCATTGGTTTTAACATAATTTAAGTAGCCAATGAAATACCAACTCCACCCACGCCATTTACATACGAAAGCGTAATCGGAGGATGAGAAGCGTACCTACTTCACTTTCCACTTTGCACTCGGTAACTTCTCATCTAGTCCGACTACCGACATTTTGTACATAGTTGTTATAGTTTGTGATAAGTTGTTCGTCTCTTTATTATTAAACCTTGTTTAAATACGGCACCTTGTTCCATCTCAGTTCACCCTCAAATCTATCCTCAACATATTAATTTATCGCGAGGTAGGCGCGTTATTCAATCGTCATCAAATACGGTCGACGCTGTAACGCACCGCGCAACACGAATTAATCGACATCATATATTTACGATTATGACATCATTGACGGATATTATTATGGACATTCAATCCGTGTTAGGTTTGAGTTTAGCCTCGCCAAACCCTGATTACCCTAACAATGACCTAATCTAGATCTAACTCATACCTAATCCATACTTAACCCATATCTAATCCATACCTATCACGTACATAACACAGAACGAATGCCAATGACAGTATTCGTCGAAGATTTCATAATCAGTAAATGGATGCTGATCGTCAATGAGTCCAACAGGTCCTCCAATGAAAGAACATATCGATACGCAGACGTGCAAGTCAGTAGCGTTTATCAACCAAGTTCCATTGAGCTAGTGTGCGATGAGATACGAATATCTACTGTGCGTCAATGTCACAAATACCGACGTGCATCGCGAGGCAAAGCGAGACGGAATTCCCAGGCGGTAGACGAGCCCCATTAAAATAATTGTAGTTCCCGTGTCGTTAACTAACGGCTATGACTGATGACCACACTTGATTTATTATCACGTGGGCGATGATGTCGTTTACCGGTGTAAGAGCATTGTGACGTGCCGAGGAGTGACCACAGTCGTGTCGCGTGCCATTAACCCCGAGGAAATTTGGGAATTGTCAGTTGGAGACACCGGTTCCTTTACATCGCTATTTATCGCTAAATCAAATTTATTACGCTGTTATTTTCGAATTATTTAGGATTAAAAAGCTTTCCGATTCATTGACAGTGTACATTAACAGTGTAACACGTATACATTGACCGATACAAATTAAGTAACATGTTATACAGACCAATATTTTTGGGTGTCACTAACCTTTTCAACATAAGATAAAAATTGTTAATTGATTAAAACACGAATTAATCAATTAATAAATAGTAATTTCGTTTCTTCTAATTTCCAAATTCCTTATCTTTACTTTCGTTTTGCATTTGCTATTCCTCTTATTTGTACGCTATTCTCCTTAAATTTTTATTGGTCTTTCTATTTGTCAAATATGCTACGTGAGAAAATGTTGTAATATAAACAATGTGTAATCTATTTTACTATAATATGAACTTTTAAATTAGTAAGATGTACAGGTGTACGTTATGTCAAAAAGAGCACAGACACTGACGTTCCTTGCTAATTCAAAACAGGAAGCAACATCATTGATCGTTATTAGTTATTCAGTTTTTTACAGTTTACATTAATGTGATCTCGTTAATTTTTTGCACTAAGATTTCTTTCATAACCATGTCGATTAGCACTTATTTACCCTTAATAATTTCTTTAGTAGAATAAAACAATTTTTATTTTTATTATATTTATATTTTCTTTCTTATTTTCGATGACAGGAGAATTAAATTCTAAGTTGTCTTTGAAAAACTGAATAACTGAATAAGTATGGAATCTTTATCACGAGTCTTATTTGTTGTTACAGTGCAATAGACGTTTTACAAAATTAACGCAAATAATATGCAAACTAGAATGATCTGCATATCAAAATTATGCAACAGCTTCTATATTTTCTGTAACAGTTGAAACAGGGATTCTCTAATGTGATTATAATCGATACTATGCCGCAAAGTGGTGTTGATATTTATACGTAAAATTGTTTAAAATTAGACGCAATTATGAAATCCTTAAAGTGCCTAAAGGCACCTCATGGTAGACACAGATATACTATATGCACATTTTTAGATTCTGGATGAGCTGGAGGAATATAATATCAAGGAATTAATTTAACAACTATTGTACGACAAGTCAACAATTTAGTTGAAGAGAAATAATTAAACTTAAAGAATAATTTGGAGATAAAATTTGAAAAGTGTCTTCTGACACTGCTCGGTAGAAATAGTGTTAAAGCAGTGATAGAATTAAGAGAAATTAAGAATGTTAATTTATTAATTTGAACTTATCAAAATCATTAAAAGAAGAAAAGAAAAGAAAGCTTTGCTCCTGTGTCCTGAAAAAATAAAAAAAATGTTAATGTAGCACTTTATCTAAATGTATATTCTATTATACAAATTTTTAAGTCGTTACAATTAGTTAAGATAACCAAGGTTCTACTGTACTTTGGTTTTATCAACGTTTATAATAGTCAATTAAATTCAAGTCCAGAATAAATAGATAGTTTATACCCCTTTACGGATGAACGCTGAGACAATGGTGTCAACAAAACTGTATACCTTATACAAAAAATTAGTAACATATACACGTATAGCTTGATTATGTACCTAACAAAAAATCAAGATCTAAGCCTTTGATAGTTAAACCGCTTTTCTGAAGAAAATGATTTTTAGAGGATCCTTATTTGCAAAGGGTTAATTATATTTAAGGATTCCATAATGTAATAATGATTCGAACGATTAATTGACTAACTATAAAGTTCTAACTATGCTGTTTTTAAGGAATTCGTGTAGTACCAGTTAACGGTGGAGAAGACACGGATAACTACTGCATGACGCGTCGTAGCTTGAGTGACTAATTGCAAGGGTCATGAAGGGTTGAAGTTTACTTTGTAGATAATGATCTTGGTGTGGCAAACATATAGTTAATGGAGCAAATAGTTAGTCATCCGTCAACATTTTTAAAGCTTGTAATTCGTTTCATTGTCGCTAACAAAGTAGGATTTTAAGATTAATATAAAGTATGCGAGGCCAGAGTTAGGCAAAAAAATAAACCGATTAATGACTAACAATTACAATTCGTTAGTTGTTGTAACGTATTTACAATAATAAATATTCTTGCGCCACTTACTGTATAAATAATAATCATTTACGTCTGAGACACTATCGTGCTTGCACCAACAATCCCCAAGTTTGAATTAACACACACAGAACTAGAGATGGGATCAGATTCAATATGTACTTACCTACAAGATCGAGTGAATAACTATGATTCGTTCCACAGGTTTCGAATGCTACTCAGAAGCAATAATGTTTCTATGACTATACTTAACACGTTCTTCGGCCAGCATGAATTGGTCGTGTTTTTTACCAGACCCAAATCCGATTGTCAGAACGCGCAGGATAAAGTTATATTTTATATATCAAATATAAATGAATGTATAATAAATATAATAACGTGTGAATTTTTAGTATTTTTATTTTATTTATTTTATACTTGCCGGTGCTTATTCTATTAAATTCCCGTGCTATAAATGGGATTTTCATAAATTAAATAAATAAAATCCTATTTAACTTGAATAAGAAGAATTCGGTAACAGTTTTAAGTAATATATAATTAATATAGTTCTTGTAACGGAATTTTATTTATTAAATTAACAAGTATTTAGAAATAATATATTATTTACGATACTTGGTTTTAAACTGTTTCTTCGTTTCTCTCAATAAAATTCCCTGCCTTTGAAAACATTCCTTCAAAGGGTACAGGAATGGCCATTAAGCATAAATAAGTATTCACGTGGAATTCTTGATGAAATAAGGTGCTTATGTTGAGCTGTTATACCAAGATATTAAAGAATCTTCTTTGCGGTTTAAATATTGCGATTTGAAATAATTGTCCATTTCTAGCATATTGGAAGATGAGTTACTTATTGTATTATTTATAATTATGATTTCGTTATCAAAGGGCAAACAAATTAATGGTTCACTGTCTACCTGATTTACGTACACGTCTCTTTGCGAGCTGTCATGTGACAATAAATTATTATTAATATTGTAATTCATGCCTGTATCAACCAATATATTGCCTGGAGAATAGCTAATGTTTAGAATCGTGGATTTATCAATGGACTACGAAACATAGTACAAAACATGTTCCATGCATGCGATTCGCCAAAAGAAGACGTAGCGTGTTTATATTTCCATTTCTGCTGTCCTGCCTATGATCGCAGGTAATCGACTATTGGACGAAAAAGGTATCAATTATCAACACTATGATTCGCCATTGATATTCGACACTGTTTTCGACTAATAATCGATTACTTGCGATCATAAAAGAGATAGCGAACTACAGGAGAAGTGGGAATGTAGACACGCCGTGGTCTTCTTTTGGAGAATCGCACGGTACATATGTATATGTATACGTATTCTCACATGAACATACATGTGCATAGTCGCATGAACATACAGGTAGAATTTAATCCCTTGCCGTAGTTTAACGAGTCACACTCGTGATGAAGATTTCTAGTAATAAGCTGTTTATATATGAACTCCGTTCCTTTAAGTAGTAATCAAATTTTACTCTCTTGTCAACAATATTGAAACATTTAAATAGAAATAAATACACAATAAATATAAAATTTCTTTTTCTTCTAAAAAATTAGTGCAATCGAAAACATTCTTATTATAGTAATTGTAAAGAAAATGGTAAGGCAAGGGGTTAATATTTGTCACAAATACAATCCAGTCTGTTCTCAACATTCTACTTTAAATTGTACTGCTTGTAATTATCATTATTAAATAAAATTAAATAGAAAATTGATTACACAGTATATAAGTCTATTACTTTAAGTATTTTTTATGTACCTTTTTACTAATTATTTGCTTCTTTTTTTTTCTACTATCTTTATACTACATAAACTGTACCTCTGGTATGATTAATGGTATACAATCATGTATATAATCATAGTAATCGTAAAGATAATAGTACCGCAAGAGGTTAATTACGGGTTGCAGCATAATTAAGCATCGTAATTACTTTTGAAGGTAACGAAAAGAGTGAATAGGAAGATCAGAGAATTTCTTATACAAAATTTATAAAAGTTTCGATCTCAGTCGATTAAGATTCGAGTACACATAAAAATATTATTTTTCTCGCCAAAGTACGTACAAAGGGTTTGAACCTACTTTATAAAATTACAAGTATACTTGCAGTATACTACATCCCATATCTACTCACACAGCAGCATTATCAAACAGTATACACTTTCATCGAGGAATTACTCGCCAAAGGAAAATGTTTCCGGTGTTTTAGTTTCCTCGTTGCTCTTTTAGAATATCGATATTCAACCTAAGCTTCGCGTTCATAAGCTACTCGTACATGCTAGAGGGACGACCCACAAGTTTGTAGACACATAGTATGTCACCTTATAGTCCAGGCATGGATATAGACTGGCCTGTCGGTCATCGACCTGGCTCCGTCGAAATCGAGATCGAGACCGACGAAAGCACATCTACCCGATGCAATCTACCACACGGGAAGACTACGGGAGAGATAGTTTTCTGCAGCTGTCGATGTCGAACTTGCTGGATTCAGAGCAAACCAATCCTCTTTATGACAACCGATGTTATTTGCAGTGACGCGTTGCCCTCGGGAGCAATTTGGTGCGCTTGTTGCTCGCGCTACCCGTGGACGGTCCTAATCGTTGATGGTTACAGAAAATTTTCGCAACGTTCACTGTGGATAGCACGTTATTCGCTCTGGATTCGATTACTTGATTCGAACACTTCCGCAGCGGTACAGTGCTGGTAAAAAATATAAGGCGCAATGCGTATGTCTACTACCCTTGTCAAAAAGTAATCGAACATTTTCTAAAACGAAATAACTTTTATAAAACTGTGCTAAATGATTCAGATTTTGTTCTAAATGTTATAGAGACTAGTTTGTTGTATAAAGTCCAAAATGTTTAATATATGTAATATTTATTATGTATAATATAAGGTATAAAATATTCTCGTTTTTTAACGTTCTTATTTAATTAATTGCAGTCTTTTAAGGATTTCAATCAAATACATGTCATTTTTACATCGTTCAATGGCAATTGCTTGACCATTCCTTAACCGTTGACAAATTAAAATATTTTTTATCTTTCTTTGTCATGCCAAGTAATAGGAAAATTGTTTAAAAAGTGTATATAATAGAAGTGTAATATAATATAAGAGTCTATAAAAAAATGTATATGTGCACATGTATTTTAGTCATTGTACCCCACCAGAGTAGAACATTTAACGTTTAAAAAGAATTCAAGTCATTTGATCCAGTTTTAACAATGTTATTGCGTTTCAAAAAATGTTTAAATACTTTTTGTCACAGGTTGTATGCATTACATATCTGAAAGAAAAATATATAATATATAAGTATATATTTTCTGTGTGAGTTATCATTTCCACATAGTAGTATAAAAAATCTTAAGAAAGATAAGTATAAAAGTAAAGTAGTATAAATATCTGCAAGGAAATATAACGTCGAAAATGCAAAAAGAAACTGAAAATAAACTGATTTTGCTTAGACAAAGATATAAGACAATAATACGATAGTCGTATTTCTTTTACAAAAATGTATCAACATTATTTCAATATTATTTACACTGAAATGCGAAGATTACATAAAATCAAATCTTTTGTTACATATTATTTTCAGCTGTTACGTACGGACCCGTTCATACCGTGCATTTTTTAAACGTTCTATTCATCGAATATTCTTATCTCCCCTACAGCGACTCATTAGGCGGCGACCAGAGCGTTTTCAATAAACAGAAGACCCCGAGCATCGCGGTCTCCCACGCATCAAACTTCCACGAAATCAAATAGAAGAAACACTTCCACGAAAAACCACGTAAACGCATTTTGACCAATTCGATATAAAGAATTAACGAAGTAATTTATTATTTGAGATTACTTTGTCTCAAATGAATCGACATTACTTTCATTTAGAAATAAATAAGTTCCTAAATAAATGACTTCAAATTTATTTTTTAATTGTTATTTTAACTACTACCTAAGTGATTCTCGATGATTTACATGTGCTGTGAGATGTATAACCAAACCAAACATCTTATACTTTTATTCAAACTTGGCTTATGGTCAAATTTTCTCCTGTAAGTCCCATAGAGCTCAAAGTTCTACACATACACAGTGTAGAAATTGTACATTATATATAAGACATATAGAAAATATATTTTTTCTTTCAAACATAGGATGCATGGAAATATGCATAATGTTTTCTATTCTTGTCCAGTCCTGTATATAGCCCACCAGAGAAATTGATCGAGAAACCGATAGGGGAACGATGGGATAATTGAATAACGGTGAACATAATTCCTCCTAAATGCCAGTGTACGGTCCCGTATAAATTCTGGATTAATTGATAATTTGAGATGGAGCTGGTAACCGTCACCAATCCGCTCGGATAATGGCGGAACGAAAGAGTCTACGAGCTCACGATCTTCGAATAAAGTACAGCGGCGACCGATGAATCATCGGCCGTAGATCACTAACGCGCCACTAAACACGCTCGATCGTCCCAATAACTTGAAAACGAGGCGTTGCACGTGCACGACTTCTGTGCAGAAGGACCTCGTGAAAAATGGCTGCGGTGCCCTGCGTGACGGATTGGCATTTTCTAGCCGGACTCAATTCGAAATGAGCCATCTCTTATTGGTTTCGTTAACCATTTGCGGTCGAGTGGCGACTATGGGGCAACACAGAAATTGTTTCATTGCGTTCCAAAATCATTTTTAAACCAACAAAATTTAGATTTAAAAAACTTCTTAAAAGTGAAACTGTTGCTAATAAAATACTATAAGTCACAGAATTTATGTTAGATGTACAGTTAAAATGGTTTCAAGCAAAGGGTTGACATTATAAATGGTCTGCGAATATATGCCTAAAAAATTACTTGAAATCGGGAAATAAAGGATTCAGACATTTTTCTTTGCAAAAATTTTGGCTGAGGCGTCATTAACGAGTTATTAAAAAAAAAACTGTGACAGATGAAAGACGAGTTCGGCTGGCGCGAGATAGCCAAGCCAATAAAACAAAAATCACCTCCAAGAATTCTTTTCGGCTTCTCTTAACCATCGGTTCTACGAACCACGGTGTTTTATTTTTATAAGATAAGAGTTCGTCACCAGGGTAAACGGCGACTCTCTTTAGTCTTTTCGGCGAGTGAGTGTTCGAGTCCAAACCGCGATCTTGAATTGAACGGATATGAGGAAGATATAGAGTCTTCTACGATAAAATAAAAAGAACAATTTATAAAGTATTATTATTATATATGTAAGAGTATAGTATGGGTGAGAGTGTATGGTATGTAAGGAGAGTGTGCGGTTGTATGAATGTATAGTAATAAGATACATGAATGCATGGTTGTGTGCGTGAAACAAATTAATGATTGGGATCATCGATCGGGCGAGGGACAACGGAACGTGGTGGCCACACTTCTGCGATGTTAATATTATAATAAATGTTAATATTATTCCACTAACCAAGCTCCTTACATATAGTTCTCATTTAATAACCTGAAATTCCATTATCGTTAATAACTCGTTAACGACGCCACAGAAAAAATTGTTATAAAAGAAAAAGTTACCTCAAATGACTTCAGGAACCCTTCATTTCACGATTGCGACTAATTCTTGGTTTATTATATACAATATATTATGTATATTGTAATTATAATTAGAGAAGACAGAAACCTGTTTTTACATTCGCGAAACTCGAATTCGAAACTTTGCGAGGTCTCGAAACTCTCGAATCTCGGAATATTTGTCCTTTCTCTTGTTTTATTTTTTTAGATTTTATCTAAGGTAAATATATCAATTGCTGAGCCTTTTAAAGTGACATCCGGAATTTTTGACGTATTAAATAATTTTGGCTACCTATATTGCGCTTCTTGAAACACTTCAATTATATGGACCGTTTATTTTGAAAGTGGTGTAAGTCCATTTTTGAAAAAAGTGAGATATCACGTAATTCATGCTTAATTTAATGTAAATTTTTTTATGTATAACTAGTCCGTGTTTAATTTCTTACAAAATTCCCATGTTTTGTACAATTTAAAATTGGTTGGTAAATAAAATTGCATAATCATTGATTATGAAAGTGGTGTAAGTCAAATTGACAGAGGTGGTTTTTTAGCAGATAGTTGCCGATCAGTAGCCTGTTTGTTTACATTTGTTTTATATTACGTAACACAATGTAGTAAACACAATAAATTCATTTTACATGGAATGAAACGAGAGAATTTCGTTTCAATAAAAAAATCTTCAAAATACGATTAAAAAGCAGATAAGAAAAAACAGTAATGGAGAACAGGTAAATTGGTTGCAAATATGTAGGATGAGGTTTCTCAAAAGTGCACCATACACTACTTTATATAAAACATCGATAAAGGACAAAGAATTTAAAACTATAAATTTATTACCTACATGTCCTGGATGATCGCTAAAATTTGAGAAAATCGCCCTGGCGCCTTTGTACCAAGATGACAGGCCTATTACTTATGAAAAATATAAAAACATCAAGCAGTCATTATCTTATATACCTCTGGTGCATCACGTATATTTTGAAACACTGCCACATGCAGAACATAAGTAAATACTGTCAATATCTTGTAATTTTAACAATGTAATTAGCGTCTAAAATTAAAAATGCTACTTCTGTTTTATGTCGTGTCATTATTTGTAAACAAAATTGGATTAATATGAAGTACATTTTAAATGATATTTGACTTCTCAAAATTGAAATTAAACGATTTTTACAATTGCCTTATTTTGAAAGCGGTGTAAGTCCACTTACAGCCCGTAAGTATGCATCAGTTTAGTAAAATACGCCTAAAACAAATTTATATAACCAAATTACCACACTTCATATAATTTGCCTAAATTTTTTAATTAACAGGTATGTTAACCTCTAATTTTCTCGAAACAAGAGAAGATGGACTTACGCCACTTTCAAAATAAACGGTCCATATGTTGATGTATTCATCGTAAGTATGAATTTGTTCATAAATGAAATATGTAGCAATATAGCAATTTCTCAGCGTATTATTGCGCCCGTAAGAAGATTAATTAATATGCATACCGAGCCAGTTTTAGTTACTACAGTTTAGTTTAATTTCTCTGAAGTGATCTAGTTATATGCTTCCATTACTGTAATCAGTTCTATGTAAATAACGTTACAATAAAAATGTAAAAACGTGAAATATTGGAAGGCCCGTTACATCTTGGTTCGGTTTCTGTAGATGCGAATTTAACTATTGTTTTTATTTTATTATTTTATCATTAATGTTCCTATCACTACAGATATTATTATATTGAATTTTTGTAGAGAAATTAAAAAGCCATTTCTTCAGTTGACACTAAATAAGTAAATAAATGACAGAGGTAAATAATGATTGTATGAAATAGGAACAATGATCGTGTTTCAATTACAACTCTTAAAAAATGAGAAACTGAAATTTCAATCTATTATTTGTATTAATTAATTTATTTATTTATTTCATCCAAAATCGATCAAGCATAGATCGATATGCTTGCACATGGCTTTAATAATTATTTCAGCATCATCGAATGTACTTACTTTGTAGACAACTTTAAAATCCAATTTATTTTTGTTACGTGGCTCTTGTCATGTTTATAAAAGAGCCTTACCTGAAACAGAAAAGAAGTAATTGTTAATAAAAAACGATCGAATTTAACTTTGTTTTCATTTAAATATTTTATTATATAGATATTATTGAGACGATTAATGTTTAAGAATACAAGGAATGAACGAGAAATATCTTCCAGTTCTTGAACAATAATCATTCGTAGTTACAATTTCTTATTTTTTATTGTTTATTATTAACAGTAATTACTACTACAATAAATTTCAGTGGAAGAAAGGATCTGTAATTATTAAAAAACGTTCTTTATTATAAGAAACAAAAGGTGTAAGTGAAAAATTGATAGAAAATATAAAGTAGAGTAATCAAGATATTTTGAAAAAGACAACTTGCTTGTTTGCTCAATTGTCAATGTTCATAGTAACTAAAGTATCGGTTGTAATATATCATTAATTTCGTCGTATTGCTTGTATGGTAACCATCAAAAAATAATACAAATTGAACAGATATTGATTTGAATTTGTAACAAAATGTTATTAAATTGAAGTAAAAGGATTGTTTTACTTTTGCTAAAACGATAAGTATATCCGTGCATATTATAGATTCTTATTATATGTATGGTATACATATACAATAGTATGGTACATTAGAATGCTTCGCGTAATTGAAATTAATTCTCAAATTAATCGAAATGATCGTATCCTCATTAATGTTCAACGTAAGTCATAAATTTGAATGAGATTATATTTTATACACGCATTATTGTCTCATATACTACTAGCGTAAAACATTATATGTATTCCGAGCTAACATGATAATTATTTAAGTGCAAATGTACCATATTGCTGATAAAATTGCCCGCACTCTTGACATTAAAAATAAATTTATACAACGTATCGATTCGATTGTAGGTCAAACGAAAACAAAACTTTTGTTTAACCCTTTGCATTATAATTATAACAACAAGCCAGACTCGCAATGAAGATTTAATACATAATCTACTAAAAATAAATGTTATTCATTTTTCCTAAATCGAAAGAATGTTTGATTTTTCTATTATCAAAATTAAAGAATACAAGCAAACAAAGACATAAATCAAGCAAACATAGTCTTGTTGCATTAGAAAAATTATAGGTAGCTATAAAGAAAATCATAGCGCAGCAGGTTAAATGAAATTAAAATTCACCGCTACTTGATCGTGTATTTATCAGTAATAAATAACTTCCAAAATATTATCTATTAATCTTAACATAAAATTTGACAAAAAGAGCTAAATTAGAAGATTCTGAAAATCATCAATTTTATTCAACAAGAAATGAAATTTCCTTCTAAAGTGACTACACGAGACGGTTTGGAAGACAATGGTATACCCGTGCACCACACACACACACACACATTGACGCTTGTAATTTTGCCAATCTTCACGGAATACCTCGAGCCGGTAATTATGTCAATTACGGGACGACCTTAGGTTAATAAATACTAATGCTGTCCCCGTCCGGTAGAAACGTTTCTATGGCCATGTGCCGCCATAGTCCTCGCTAACGAGTGATAATTTCTCTCAAGGCGATGATGCGAAAAATTTGCGCTTCCTATAAGAAGCCGAAGGCAATCATGGTCGCTCGGTTGTACGGCGCACGTGACGCACGCGATACTTCCGTCGTCGGCGAACGAAAATGAGCACGTCCTTTTGTTATTATTTTTTTTTCTGCAGCAGCGCGGAATCGAAATTGCGGCTCGCGAGAAGTTAATTTGAGGCTCGCGTTATTGTTTGCGGCAACGATACAGCCGCCTCGGCACGAAATTAACACGTTGCGAACGAAGAACGTTTAAAGCGTTTAGTGGGCTTTTAATCTGCGATGTCAGGTGCTTTGGACAGTACCGCGAAAATTATTACATTGTTGCAAACCTTGAAACGATTATGTAACAGACTGTGTACTATTAATTTTTGTTCCTTCCGAATATGTTCGTAAAGTCACCGTGAAATCAATTGGAATATCGCTAGTCTACGGTTTGAACAGCTGGAAAATATTATACAATTATGATTCGAATTTATATTAAAAATGTACCATGAATCCAATTTATAATAAAATTCACTAGAAATAGATTTTTATGGAAATGTAAAATTAATACTATCGTAATTTGAAATCGATTCAAATCTATTGAAAATACTAAAATTTGAAGTTTCCTTTAACCCATTGCACTCGAAGCCATTTTAACTGTAAATCTAAAATAAGTTTTCTGCTTATAGTATTTCCATTTTGTATAACAAAATTCATTCTAAGCATATGAAATTGATTCTCGCGACTCATATGACAGTTATACTTTTAACAATTCTTTAAATCTAAGCTTTGGTGATGACTATGAAAATAATTTTGGAACAGGATAATTTTAGTGGCCCCTCAGAGTCGCCACTCGAATGAAGAGGGTTAACATTTAATCAGCAGATCGTTGTAATTTTAACAAACAGCAATAACATTGCACATCCTGGTTCATACGTACACGGATTTGCATAAAGATCCACAGATTAATGACAAATGTCAAACAATATATGATTCTAAATAATATTTTGTTATTATTTCATGACTCTTTTTTATTTTATGTTAAAACATCAAAGTAACACCATTTCTGGTTTCACCGGCTCAATTAATATCCCCTATACATCGTTAATAAAATGTGTAAGAATTTAAATAAATTGTCTAGACATTTAAATAACCCAATTTTCTGTATAGCAGGAAGAGCATCTCGTAATAAGGAAGGACAATTTATCTGATGAATGTGGTTGTTGCCGTTTCGCTGAATGGAATGCACGATATACCGCCGTACTAAAATATTCGAGAGACGGGGGAACGGCGCCATTATCCGAATTGAAAACATCGCAGCTAGGAGATAGGGCAATAGACAACCTGAGGAGCCGCCGGTAGTTTCACTTTCTGGCTTATATCCAGCGTCCCGCAGACCCAAATCTGTGTTATGTGACGATCGATAGTTGTTTTCCTTTTTTTTTTGTCCAGGCTCCGGAGTTCTGTCAACGGGTGTGTACTTTGATCGTGGATTTATACGCAGCCATAACGCTGCTTTCCCATTCAGCAGCCTACGCTGCTGGCCGGCGGGCACGTGATCAGAATGTCAAGCAGCGATATTTATCGGAAGAGCTTTCTTCGTCGGCTTCTTTTTTTAGCCGATCGCTGAAATGTGCCGGTCGTAGCATCATTGATTGACGCAGCTTCTAGAATGAATTTCTCGCGTTCCGGCGTACAAGGAATTTATTTATCAAGAAATCAGGGCGCCCTCCTTAAATCACTAACGGCATTATTCGGTGGTACGCAGAATGATAAAAATCTTTTCATAGAAAACGTGAACACCTTTATAATTCCTTTTAAATAGCACCTGCCAACAGAAACATGTCGCCGATGGCCTAGATCTCAGCGCGGCTTTAATCTTTTAAATAAAAGTAAAAGAAATTTATTAAAACGCGAGATCTACCGACCTTCTTTTCTACGTATTTTAACTCTTTACACTCGAATGGCGATTCTGAGGCATCGATCGCATTCACCATGTCGTAATTTTGAAGAAATTAATAATTCCTTCTTATTATATATTACTGTTCGTAATTAATAAATTAATACAAATTTATATGTGACATGACATATGCGTTTAATGGTACATGCAAGAAGGGAATAAAAATCGAAAACGATCAGAGTCGGAGGAAATGGTTCACTATTGAATTAGTATTAATTACGATTCATATACTGCTTTTAAAATCGAAGTTCAGCAGGTGGAAATTTTCAAAAAATATTATTTGAAAGTGACAACAATTTTATCAGCAATATAACAAATTATTCCAGTTTGAAAACAAATCGTTGATTTTATTTCAGACAGTTACGAATGCTAAAATCGAGCAGCAAGATCGATGTGCAATGCCTTATAAAAATGAAAGAGTCCAATTTATTTAGGTTTTGTACAGTTTCGATTCTAGTAGTCATTAATATCTAGTATTTATTTATTATTATAATCAATATAATATACTCGACCATTTCCCATGAAAGTGTTTTCATAGTTATAATTATAAGATAAAATACAGACCCTCTAAACGTGGTAAGTTTAGGTTAAAAAGTTTTCGATAAATAAAACATTAAAATAAAATTTTATTGGGCAGGTCATAAATAACTTCCGATGCAGCTAGGTAGTATCTATTGTTCTCATCTACCCACTATGAGTAGAACGAGTTTTTGCTTTCGTTAAATAGATAGGGGGGTTCAGAATAAATAAGAAAAACAGAAAATAAATAAAAAAACAACAAATGTATGATAAAAGAGACGGAAGTTATTTATGACGCGACTTAATAGCTTCACTAGACCAGATTACACGTTTTGTTGCGGCCTGTACTTATATGCGAAGAATGCGGAAAAACTATAATGACACATACATAAGAGGCAATGGCTAATTCCAGTAAAGTGATTCCGCGATGCTGTTTCCGATAAACACTCCGTACTTCTGGTACCACCTTGCTGTAACTATTTGCAAATGGGTATTGCCGTGCACGTACGTTCTTTCAGCAGTTTGTTTGATAACGGATCAAAAACGGGCAGAAATTATTATTTGTTCAAACTAATTCCACGACTCATCGAGTCTAATGAACACGTTGCGCCGCTTTTGCGACCTCGATCGCTATTTGTATGGAAATGTGATTGTTTTTAAGTTTCTAGTCTACTACAAGATATATTCGATTTCATCCAAATCCAGGTTTAACTTCGTCTTTATAGTATTAAGAATATTACTCCTCTCTCTCTCTCTCTCTCTCTCTCTCTTTCTGCGTCCATTGCAAATAGTAGAAACCATGCCAATTCTACCTTTAATCATCGTGACAGATTAAAAATAATACATTGGCGCAATTTATTGTAACTACCCAATTTTGCCATAAATGCATAACATCCTTGGTCTAGTAATTATTTTCTAACAAGTATTTACTAATGACATTATTATATTTGCTCATTGCTCTAATATTAGTTGTTATGGTAACAGAAATTTTATTTCTTTCAGAGGCTGAAATATTTTATTAATTCTTTGCTGTTTCATTTCCTCTACTTTAACAATAATAAGAACTTTTTCGATTGTAATAATTTCTTAGAGAATAATAAAGACGTCTATTTATTTTGTATGTTTACTTAGATGTTTAAATACTGTTAACAAGAAAACGAAATTTGATTTTTACTCCAAAGAATATAATAGCACGTTTATTTAACAAGTTATTATACCAGAAATACCCTTCACGAGATTCATCTAAGTGGGGCAACAGGTAAAGATTGTAGGGAAATAAATAATTAATAGAGTTGTTGAAATAATTTCAGGTAGTAACTCATGTGGATTATATAACATGTTGGCTGACCTGTTTAGGTATGTAATTGTATATTTTGTAATCGTTGTAGTGGACAAGGTAATGGCGTAAATGAAAAGTTGCTAGGCAATTGTTAATATTATACTTTGTGCTACGAATAAAGCAAACGATACTTATCCGTAATTAAAAGGCATTTCTATGAGATTTCGCTTTTATTATCTATTTATTACTATTATCTTGTGAGTAATTGTAGTATTTAATATGTTAATTCTAAAAATACTCAATTATGATGATTACATAAGAATTCATTTCCAATGTCTTATGAATCATATCTACGACTTCTTGCGTTTATTATCTATTTACTACAACGATCTTTATAGTAGTTGCAACAAGATAATTATGAAAAGTAAATGCATATATGAACATATCTGGGAACCTCTTTTTCATTTTCCGCTTTTATGGATTGTGGTATTTATTATCTATTTACCAACATTTTAGTAATTGTAGAAAAGAAATAATAAGAAGTAAACGGTCATTTAAAGTACCTATATATTATATACATTATATATAAAGACAAATTTGTCTTATATCATTTTCCAAAATTTCACTAAAAAATATATAATTTTTAACAAGCTACGTTGTTTTTATATAGATCATATCATTTCTATATTTAATGTCAAAAAATGCCGGCACTTTGTGAATGGCGGTGCAAAAAAATACCGGACAAATATGTGTTGATACTTTTACTAAATCAAAAATTTCATTTTCTATTTCTTCTCCCTTTTTGAATTTGGTAATTATCAGGTTTTACAAACTTCTTGCAATTTCTTTCCGAAACTTTATCAAACTACATCAAACAAGTTTTGTACATAGAAGAGGGTCAACAAGTCATTGTCTAAAGACGTTGGTCTTTCTAATCAATATGAATCGAAAAGATCAAAATTACCCGATTTGAACATCGAAAACCACTTTTGACATTTGCAACGTCTAATGCTGTTGGTTAAACATCGCAAATGTTTTTGGTTGCAACTATGTTGCATTAATCCTCTTCCAAAGTTCAAAAAGCATACAATATCGGACATGTACCTCTTCTGGCATTTAGCTGGCCATTTTATCATAAATAGCAAAAAAGAACCTGAGATTGGATTATTTATAAGAAAACAAGGAGCTCTAACCATAAAATGTCTTCCGGACGACATGAAGTACACAATGAGCTGACGAATGACAAACGAATATAGACGCGCGTAGAAACAACATTACTTTGCGGTCCGCGTAATAGTATAGTAATTATAGCAAGAGAAATATGAGAGCTGATTGCAAATTTGTGATATTTACAGAGTCGTTTCTTTAGTTGGAAAATTATCGAGACCAGAGTAGCCGCGCCAATGGGTTTTAGTCATGGAAATAATCGCAGGGGTGACAATCTTAGCTCGGGGCTCCGGAATTTAGGGTGACAGCGAGCAGCAGCGCGATAGCGTCTCGCGACCACCGAGGTGCTCGGGTGCAAGCGTACTCGACCCAGAAGTGTCGCTAATAAGCTGTGCGTGGTGGTAAAAACGTGGGGATCAATTAGGGTTAACAGTTGTAATTTCGCGGCATTCCGGGATCCTATCTGCCGCGCGACGTAGGAAAATGCGACGCTCCAGAAACGGAACTCAAAAGCCATAGAAATACCGATTTCCACGGCTGACGTTGCGCATATGTTTAATTACATAACTGGATTGACCGCTATACGCAGCCACCGTGCGCCGTTCATTCAAGTTTGAAAAGGTTCGAATCACTCGAGCTCAGAATTTTTGTCTATCGATTTTCCAGGAGTACCGAGAAATTCGCGGGAAAGCGACGTTCTAAGTATTGAAAGACACGGCATGCTATTCATGAGAATTACATAATACACTCATACGCGAAAGTATTCGAACACTCACATTTCTAACATTCAACTAATGTATCTTAAGTATTGCATAAGTGAAAACAGAAATTAATTCAACAATATATACCGTTTTTGCAGTACATACATTGATCGTAAATACGTAACAGAAGTGGCTCACAAAAGTATTTGAACGGAACATTTAATAGTTATTTCAATTGAACGATTAAAGATTTTAATAGGGAATTGATCTACCCTTTGCTTTTATAAAAATCCCAAGTCTGTTTATCATTCAGTGGACTAACTTAAAAGTAACATTTGCATCTATTAATTGCCATATTTCAATAATATTTCGTTTTAACGCTTCTTTCGTAATAACCGTATTTGTTAATCGTTTTTCAACTTCATTCCATAAGTGTACAATGGGGTTTAAATCGGGACTTTACGGTTGATGTGGCAATACGAATCAAACATTATACAATATCTATTCTTTGACTATTTTAGCGGCATGCTTTGAGTCATTGTCCGATTGAAATCAATAATTGTTTGGTAAATTCAATTTTGATATACTGTTTTTTTAAATTTTCCTGCAAAATTTTTGAGTGCTTCTTTTTGTCCACTGTATCATCGATAAACACAAAGTTTTTCATTCCACTGAATGCCATGCAATCCCGAACCAATACAGATCCACCATTATTTTTTATAGTCAGCCGTAGATTTTGCGGTTCTAATTCTGTGGTTTGTTTCTTCCAGACACTTTTGCGTCCATCGCTACCAAAAACGTTCAATTTACTTTCACCAAAGAGTAATACTTTGTCCCAGAACGAATTATTTTTATAAATCGTAGGCAAATTATCGAGACCATAGTAACCGCGCCAATGGATTTTATTGATGGAAATACATAATCTCGGGAGTGACAGTCGGAGCTCTATATGTATAGCATTATACATAGATACCGGAATTTAGAGAAATACTGAAAAATAACGTTTTCATAAAATTTTTGTAATATACATATTTAAAACAAAATAATTTGTATAAATTCTTCGGTGAATTTTTGTCAAGATTTGAATGGAATACGTGATTTTTGTGAGAGTAAAAGTAGGTACGAATATCTGATTAAGGAAGTATTAACAACAATATAGAAACACGTCTTTCGCATACGACTGTCGGGTCGAGAAGAATGCCAGGGAGAGAAAAAAGAAGGCAGAAACAATCGAAAAACAATTGATGCATGGACGAATCATCTCTATAGCAAGATAGGCCAGCGTTGTTTACGAGATCACGCTGATCCACTCGAAATAATCATATTTCTAACAATTTTAAACGTACAATTTTATTTGTAGTTGAATGCTAGAAGCACCAGGGTTCGAATACTTTCGTGTATGAGCGCATATTTTTGTGTTTCATCAATCTTCCCAATTATCTTGAAAACCATTTTTATTTTGGATTTTTCGTGAACGTGGAGAAATCAGTTATTTCAACGACAAAGAATTCAACACGCTTAACTAACTCGTGCAAAGTACATAACAGGCAAAAAAAGCATATTACTTCATCCGCGACTGAATAATTAAAAGACTTCAATGTACAGGCTGTTCTAAAAACTAAAACGTGGAATTCAGACACCTTAGCGTTTCGATCATTTCCTGTATACAGTTACACTGATATAATTAAAGCTTGTTTTTTCGAAACTCCAAGCTCGTAAAACGTGCAGCGGATAAAAATTTTACGTTTAAAATATGATAGAAATTTTATATTTGAACAGGGTAAAAATGTTATATTTGAAACGGGATAACAATTTCACATTTAAAGGAGAATGAAATTTATTATTAAATTGCAATTCGTTGGACTGAAAGAAAAAAAGGAACCAGCGATGTTTAACTTTTTTATCAGAGCTAATAACGGCGAATTCAACGATGCATCTTCACAAAACGTATTGCTTAAATTTTCGTTATAGACTCAGGTAATGTAGGTTAATGTAGGATTAGGGTAGATAGCAGTTTCGCGTACCATTTAACGGAATGTATGAACGTTTAATTAGGATAAATTGTAAATGTATGCAAGTTCTACGACATCGATTACTTTTTCAACATTCTATTACGAATCTTAATAAAATTAAGAAATTATAATGGATTAGGGGGGCAGGAATTAATTTTTAGAAACTAAATTTTAAATAATTCTATCAACCATGTATGGATAACGCGGAAAAGCGTTAGTAGTATAATGTGTATAATTATAAGTAGTATAATATGATACAGTTCATAAATAATATAAGTAGAGAAAATTTTGTTAATAATATACTTATGATATATCTTCTAAAAAGCCGCGCTAAATCGATTTTTATAATTCAAGTTTTCGCGAAGTCGTGTGTACGCGATAACGGTCATCAAATTGTTAATCAAATTATGAAATCGTAACATAGATTAATTTTCAAAATCTAAGCAAACAATTTCTGTTAATCATGCTCAATCACACATTAAATTGCGATAACCCGTCCCTAGAATATCGCCTTGGTTCGAAATTAAAATTGTCGCGAGAAGAGTGATCGTTTTCGCGCGTGGTTTCGATAAAGTCGTGTGGAGTGCCGGTTCGATAACGGGGGGAACATAAATTGTCGCCAAAGTATGTACATACATACATATCTGTTACGTGAAAAACGAAGCCTAGCAATTATCGCGCGTTTAGCATTGCCGTTCTCGGTCGATTGCTCTGCGACGAGAGCTCGAGAACTGCTGACAGGGGCTTTCGGCTATCGCATGCAAATCCGATAGACGGTCGCAACGGCAGGGGCTGATATTAAATTTCATACATCCTGATTGCGAGCCAAATTCTACGGAAGCTCTCGACCGGCAGGATGCCCGAAGAATTTGATACACGGCGTCCGCACGAGATGCCGGAAGAACTTCTCGGCGCGACGGAGACGCTGCGAAACTTTTACGAACCGTCTTGCAGATGGTGTACCGCCGCGTCGCCTTGGCCAGAACAAAAAGTATACTCTGTCTTCGAGGAACGTCATAGGATGCGGGACGGAAACGCGTTTTTCGAAAACCTGTGAACCAGGAGCGAGGCAGTAGCGAGACAGAAGCGAGACAGGATGAGTGATTTTGAAAGCAGACTTTTAGTCGAGACGCTCATTTGCTAAATCGATTTTAACTTTGCGAAACTAAAAGTGGAGCGAAGTGGTAAAATAGTACACATTTCTTTCTGAAACTTCTTTCGAAGCATAAAGTCAGACAAATTTTAAAAAACGTAGAATTAAAGGCGTAATTTTAATTGTAGAAATAATAACAGCAGCATAATAGTAAATAGTCTAATAGATATACGTGTAGTAATACATTATCTGATAGATATGTATAATAATAAATTGTCCAATATACGTGTATAATAATAAGTTATTTAATAGCCATGCATAATAATTAATTGTCTAACAGACACGTATAATCGGCGCTTTAATCCATTAAAATCTAAGTTTGCGAACGTCAGCCAGTTAATGAAAAATATTATGCTATGATAACAGTTACAACATAAAAAGAATTTGGAAATACTGTCGCAAAATTTTGAGCACTTTAAAACAATTAAGAGAAGGAATTCATTTCCGCGTAATTCTTATCGGTCACAACCTGCTGTTATTTTCTATTAAGATCAGCAGTTCACTTATTAGTGTCTTATTGACAGTTCAGCTGCTCTATCAAACTCAAGGCGAAGTCATGCCAATTCGAAGTGCTTCGCACAGAGAGAACGAAATGTAGTCTCTTATTGCTAGTGTCCTATTACCTTCCTCGAAGTTTTGTAACGAACCGTTGCTCCCAGAGTAAACCAACAATGTTCCCAGGATAGAAAGCGCTCGTATCTTATGCTTGATCTAATCAACGAACTCATAAAGCCTCATAAATAGTGAAAACGATAAATTCAGTTTCTTTTGGTATTAACATTATTTCTACCGCGATTTTATGTATGTATACCTGTTTCGAACAAAAGGGGTCTTTTGACGCATTTGCGTTAAAATGGAAATAATAGTTAAATATAGGTAATTTAGCAGGTTAATAGATAGGACAGTATAGTCCACACATAGATTTACGGAATACCAAGAACAGCCATTTTATATTGATTTATAAAAGTAACGATTTATTCTGATTTTGAGCAAGCGTTACTTTAATATTTGCCGGAAATAATATATATATTGAATAAATAAGCCGTAAATGTATCTTTAAAATCTGAATAATAGTACATTAAGAAATCAGTGACCTACATCAGTGATATACATACTACATTTTTTAGCAAATCGGAGTAAACAATGTTTGTATAATTTAAATAAATTATAATGTAGGAATATATTTAATAATATGTTCGATTAACATTAGGAAAACTATAGACTAGAATAATTAACGGAAAAATATCGAAACTGAGAACACGACTACTCGACAACTCTTAGACTTTCCTTACTCTTCGACTTTCAGAATAACTCTACCGTCCCTTTCAACAAACAAAAACCGTTAGCCGATCTTTGTTGATTAAACTATTGCCATCGCAACGACGGATTCTCGCAATCTCTAACCTCTTAGGCACGACGCGCCATTATAGTGACTTTCGCGGATGTTTCGTGTTTTACTCCATTGTATTATTAATTATTAAAGTAAACGATTAAAGTGAAAGTGTACATGTACAATATATTAAAAAAAAAGAATATATATAGCTAATACTATATATAACTATACCAAAAAAATATATATTAAGAAAAATGGTAATTTTTAGTTATGAAAAATTTCATTCGCGCAAAATCCAGCCGTGCCTAAGAGGTTAATGTCGCGCCTCTTGGTCCCTACAATGTCTTAAAAGCTACATTGTTCTTACATTATACCGATCGCCCAATATTACGATACTACTATAATAAAAAGACGTACAAAGTTTCGGACTGATTAATTTAATAATATCTTACCAAGAAAAGATAATTCTTCTTAAAGCATCTCGATATCGTATATTTTAATAAGTTGACTCCGCGTCGCTCGCTGGCAACCGATACTCAACTCTAGCAGAATTAATTGCAGCAGTTGACTGAAATAAACAGCAACGCTCGTAAACTTTCGAGTGTTATTAATGTTGTAACACACCCCTGTCGCCGAGTAAGAGAAATGAACAATAGAATAGGGTAGCTCGATCCAGAACTTCTCCACGCAGTATTTTATCATTTGGTTTACCGTTAACTACACCGAAATGCAGAAGAATATCTTTGCATCGATCCCATCAATCATACCAATTGCTAATGCGAATCTAATGGAAACGGAATTCCAAATGAGGCTTTTCTTGTAGACCTGGTCGAACTTCCCGGAGTTTCCGTCTCGCGGTAATTAATTTCCCCGAAAACGTAGACGAAATTTATGTCTTTTCTTAGTAACACGTTGCTCACCGGTAAAACATCGAAACTAATAAACAAACCATCTGCAGATGATCCGTATACTAATCGCATTAATTGAATTCTAAGAAAACTTCTCCGTTTCAATTTCGTGCACGTTTTCAGTCTAATTGAACGTTCTATGTCTGTAATTGATAGATTTTATGCGTTATTGACGAACATAAATACGTGATATTTGAAAATCGTGTTAAATTTAAGTAATTTAACGCTACCGATCGGTGAAAAAATTGGCTTTTTTATCTGGACCGATAGCCTGTGAATCGGTTGTCATGGTATTTAATAATTTGTTATCTATCGTTAAGATAAAAGTGCTAAATTGTATTACTATAATTTTAATACTATATAATTTTTATCACCTTAGGTATCCCCAACGAGTTTGTGATACCCTGTATATCATGTACGCTGTGTGTATATGGGAATGTGAGAAACAGAAGAGTTTAGAATGAAAGTGTGCATACAGTGAAAGCCTGCGCATACCAAACAATAAATTATAATAAAACGCATTGATACTATTAAAATTATTTTTTCATTCTGTAATGGGTAAAAAATGACCAGAATAGGTCAGAAAAATTAAAACAGCTTGTGTTTCGCCTAAAGGGTTGCAACAAATCGCAGCGTTTACTTCTCCAGCTACACGCGCGAATGTTATTGATAAGGTCCGCGCCGGTAAAGGATAACGCTTCGATCGCGATTATAAGCACGTAGATGGCGAGTTAATTCGCGATACTAGTTGGCGCAGTCCGAGTCCGCGGCGAGTGAAACGCCGGGCATGAATATTCATCGGCTGCTTAACGTCCGATGCGATGGATCAAAGAAATCTGAATATGCATGCTTCTTCGGCGGAACGCGTAAATGGCGAGCGCTATCAGATCCACGCCTGTATTTATCGACTGCTTTCTACCAACTGAATCCTTTAACAACGCGAGTTTCATTTCCGCCGAGAATCGATGTGAACCGTAGTGATTAATTTCTAATTTAGTTCTGTTTAAACATTTCCTGAAAGCATATCGATGTTTTAGCGCCGAAGTATGGTCAGTTTTAACAGTTCGTTGTTGCAATTTCTTTGAAAAGTGCAAGTTACTGTTATTGCATATACCATATATGTTTCAGTTTCTTCATATATTTTTTAAATAAAATGCTTTTATAAAATATACAATTTAAAAATGAATATCAAAGTGTATGTCCTTCTTAACCAGTTTGTTGTTTTGACGAGAATTCACGCCATTGTTAACAGGTTGCAGGTTTTTATCCAAAATAAAAAATTTATTGCAAGGTACAGAAGCTACGGCAATATTTATTTATCTTTCTAACATTTTTATTGGGTTGAATGTGTAGGTACGCGGGAGAATTGACCACTCGAATTTGTGTTTAATAAATTTATTTTCGTCGCTTCCACGTGGTCGTCGTGCGGAAGGCATCGCGCGTCTGTATTATCAGAGCGTTCGTCGTTCGACTGTTCGAAAAACAAAACGAACTCTGTCTAAAACAATTGGCGGCGCCCTGACGACGTGCACGTGCACGGGTCGCCACAGATGTAATACTATTTCAAAATTCTTTGACTGTGTTTCCTGTTTTGTATCTGATTTACTCGTTTTTATTACAATTGCATAAATTATGTTGCCCAGTCGACATTTCTTTTTGTGTTATGACGTTTATGCTAGGTAAATACAACTTAACTAGTTAAGATATTTATTACTAAATTCCAGTGTTCGCTAAAACAAGAATTATACGATATTTACGAATTAACTTGTTAACCGAATGTAATGATTAGTCTGCTGATTTCATGCATTTAAAAACGAAATGAGTACTTTGAGATAGGAGAAAGCTTGAAAGAATTCAGGACTATTGAGAAATTATTTTTCATCGTATTAAAGTTAACTAACCAATGTTAGAACTCCAATTCTCATTTTAAACGAATTGAGATTATAAAACCTCTCACTTAGGAAACGATTGAATAAATTTCCAAATTCATGCACGACGTATAATAAAAATAGCGAAAGGTGTTAATCAATTTAGCCTTGCCATTTTTGTACAGTAGCGCATGTCAGTTAATTTTAGACCTCGGTAGACTTACTGTTAAAATTTTCATCACGCATAAATATTTACGCGAAGTCGTATGAAATCTGATTCGAGGGAATTCATAATCGAACAAAATCTTTCGGATAAAATATCTCTCTTCCATCATACGAATAAAATTTCGTTCATCTCTGTTCTATACATATAATAAGTAGAATAAACACCTTGTATATCAATTAATGGTATCAATGCTGACAATCAATACAATTTTGAAGTCATAAAGTCAATCTGTTTTAATTTAATTTCATCATTAGCTACAATATGGCAACAGTACTTTGTTCTGCATTTTCCATCTTCAAGAAGGATATACACGCAGTTATTAACATTTCCTTTACACATCACGAAAAATTCACTTCTTTTTAAAATTGTGAAATCTTCTTTAGAAGAAACACATATCTTCTAGTTTCGAGTCGCGTAAAGGGCATAGCCGATTAAGATGGTCAAAACTGACCTTAGAGGTTTTTCAATGAGTCATATACCGTTCGATAGCTGACCAATAAAAACTAATCTGTGCAAAATTTTAACCCTGTAACTTGTCTGTGACGGTAGTTACAGGGTAAATTTGGTTTCGCGGTTTTCCGGCATTTTCCACCTTTAGCGGCTTTCTAAAATTTTCAAAAAAATATGGCTTATTTTGGAGATTAAGCCGCATATTATAGAACTTTTTCAGATTTTTCAGTTGCAAGTTGTGATTATCAAAAATGAAAACCCCCCAAAAAATCGGAAAATTGAAGATTTCTCGTCAACTACAATAGCCAGCACTTTTATATTAATTCCCTGATAAGGTACTATCACGGCTCGTGTACTCGATTTTTCTCAGATTTTTTCCTCGCCTGCAACATTGTCAAAAAAAATGAAAACCCAATGTGTCAATGTTTTTTGCTGTTAGAAAGAAGCTACTACTTGTCTACTTTACCGCGAGTGTGGATTAAGTAATCTTAAACGTTATTACATCGAAACAAACAATTTCATAACCCTGAATATGCGAGTTAAGCGAACAAAAAAAAATGGAACGAGCGGAATATATATACCGAAATGTTTCCACTCATTACAACTAAATCGGTTAGTGGAATGGTTAGAGCGTACGATTTCGGTGCTGCTACGCTCGGGTTCAAATCCCGTTGAGAGGCTACGTTTTTTTTTCGTAAAACACATTTTATTTTTCCAATTCTATATCACATGGTTTATTTAAATGACTTTACAAATATGTTTGTAATGTTTAAAAAAATTTTTTTTAACATTTGAAAAATATTTAACACGTTGACGACGGCGCCGATTTTCAGTTCTCTCCGTGGAGCGGCGCTCAAATTCACGGTCTGCTCCGTGGGGCGGCGCGCGCCTCAGATTACGCTGTTCGATACGATTTCTGCGCTGTAATAATCACTACGCGATGTTTATAGATCTCGACGAGCTAAAAACGAATTTGAAACCAGTTCTTGTCTATCATCCTCAGTATTTTGTGGAAATCGATTTTGAAAAAAATCGCAATCTTTCAACTTTTACCTCAATTTATAACAAAACTACGAAAGCTTTACGATTTCTGTTAGATCCAGTGAATTCCGTAGACTTGAACTAATACATTGATATGCTATAGTTTCCAAGATCAATTTGATTATACTTGTAAATGTTAAATAAACCTGACGGGACCAGCGTTAGCCCTAATTTTGGAATACTTTATTTAATTTTACTCAAACAGTAGAGGTCTGACGCGAATTCTCACCATCGCACGCAATTCTGTGAACATTTGTGATACAATAAAAATTAATAACTTTCTCCCGCTACAGGCAAAACGGAAACAGCAACGGGTTGTGTTCATGTGTTTTCAAAATTGGAGCGGCGTTAGATTTTTAAAGTGAACGGGTAAAAGGCCGGTATGCATGCTAGACACTTCTGAAAACCACAAATGTGTTATTGTTCAGGGTAGAAATAATAAATTAAAGTCGGACATAGTATTCCTTTATAACGAAGCTAAGAAGGGGGTTGACCTATCGGATCAGATGTCTTCTTATTATATAGTTGCCTACGCACAACGGTAAAATGGTATAGAAAAATAGTAATCGAATTAGTATGGGGGACTTGTCTCGCCAATGCTTGATACATGCATAGAAAACGGAGTACCAAACGTATGAAAATTTTAAAATTCCGCGAAAAAATGATCGATTACCTCCTCAGTAAAGTAGAACCCCTAAATGTACAGTCTGAAACTGAAGCAGTGCCCAAACAACGTAGACATTTTCTACAGACGTTCCAAGGACCCGTGAGAAAAACGAGACAGCGATGTAAAGAATGCTATATTGTCTGCTATAGAGCGATGTAAAGAATGCTATATGTCTAGAATAAAAGGTAGACAGTGTGCCGCGAATAAGGCGAAAAAAGTAAAAACATATTGTAACCGATGTAAGGGCCAACCGGCACTCTGCCCACCATGTTTGCAAAAATTACATAAAAAAATTAAATAATTATTTTATGTTTATAAACAAAATGCTTGAAAATTCCGTAGCCTAAAGTGATGTACGTATTATCTTCCTCTGACCACGCACTGTTCGAAGTGCCCGATTACACCCTATACAACTTGTAACGAGACGTTTAGACATTTTGCAAATATTTGAAAGGCGCGCGATTGAAATGTTACTTCTTTGGAGTATGCTCCAAAGTTTATACAAGGAGTATATACAAAATCGTGTGGGAATATACAAAAGAGTGAACGTTCGCGACGTTTACCCTTGGATGAGTCGCAGTCAAGTAAAGTTTCCCTAAAAATATAATGTGTTTTAGTACGCAGTAACCATTACGCTAACCGCTTCAGTTGTAATGAGTGGAAACATTTCGGTATATATTCCGCTCGTTACAATTTTTTTTGCTCGCTTAATTTGCATTTCAGGGTTAAAAAATTATTTGTTTCCATGTAATAACGTTTAAAATTACTTAATCTACACTCGCGGTAAACTAGACAACTAGTAGCTTCTTTCTGACAGCAAAAAACATCGACACATTGGGTTTTCATTTTTTTTGACAATATTGCAGGTGAGCAAAAAATCTGAGAAAAATTGAGTACACGAGCCGTGATAGTACCTTATCAGGGAATTAATATAAAAGTGTTGGCTATTTTAGTTGACGAGAAATCTTCAATTTTCCGATCTTTTGGGGAGTTTTCATTTTTGATAATCACAACTTGCAACTGGAAAATCTGAAAAAGTTCTATAACATGCGGCTTAATCTCCAAAATAAGTCATGTTTTTTTGAAAATTTTAGAAAGCCGCTAAAGGTGGAAAAATGCCGGAAAACCGCGAAATCTAATTTACCCTGTAACTATCCCCACGGACAAGTTACAGAGTTAAAATTTTGCACAGATGAGTTTTTATTGGTCAGCTATCGAACGGTATATGACTCATTGAAAAACCTCTAAGGTCAGTTTTGACCATCTTAATCGGCTATGCCCTTTTGTAAACCCGTATGAATTCTACGGTCGACGGAATAATGGAGCTTCTGTGCGTATCGGATGCACGAATCACTTAAATCTCGATTTCCATAAAGCGGCCTTTGGGAAGCTATAATTACACAAACATCCGAGGGTCAATTACATGCGAAGAGTCACGCAATTTGTAGACCACTCCATCACGAGTGCAGAACGGCTATAATGAAAACTGGATACGATTAAACCTTGAAAAAATTTGGCAATTCGGATCTCTCGTGTGCCACGTTCGGAGCTCAGAATCGATGCTGAATCGGCTTCTGTGCATACTTTTTATTAGGTTTTGTATTATTTTGTTTGTAATATTACGTTTTATATTGTCTGCATCGCGTGCGGATCGGTGATCGTAAATTGATGTTTTGCACGCGGGATCACACACAATATGGTTGCCATTGTGGAATCTCGAAAGTTGCACATTTAAATAGTCAAAGTTCAATTAGATGAATTTGATCAAAAGCAAACAAATTTTAATGCTTGTCAGGCTTAAATATAGTGGAGAGCAAGATCAATACATTCAAAATGGTAAAACTTTTTAAAACTGGCCTAAATTACTTGAATTTTTCTGTAATTGTTAGGAGAACTAGTTCGCTGTACAATACTAAAATTCTGTTCTTAAATTTTACTATTACTTGCAATAAAAAATGTAAAAGAACTGACGTTTTATCTTTATATTTAAAAAAATAACAATTATTTATCTATTTATTCGACTAAAGTATTAATTTGTTGTTTGAACAAATTATTGGCATATTGCGAATAAATTATTCGGATAAAGATTTAAAATTATTCAAATAATAATGCGAGTTATTGTCGACTCTTCTGGTTTTTACGTAATTTTATAAGAACAGATTACGGGAATTATTGAGTACTGACTGTGAATTACGTTTTTGATCTTTGCTCGAGATAGGATGATTTGAACTCCTTGCGGGGTCAATGAGTAGCTCGGATGGATCGGAAGCGTTTCATCAAAGGTCGACGTTTCGATATAAGATGCGCTCGATCGTTCATGGATCTATGCACGCGACCTAGACCCGACCTACCCAAAGTTTCCTACTAAAATAGGGCTAATAAAGACGTCGACGCATAATATACGAAAATGCGAAAAGGCTGGCCAAGCTAGTTCCCATTGCTTACACATACGTGATATGTACAGGGGTGTCTCACCTAAGTCGTTTATCTAAAATATTTTGCTTTAGTCTCTTGTATCGGATCAAGAAAGTCATACTTACGTTATTTACTTAAGTTATTTAATCAGAGAAGTACTACTCTTGATACATAGGAGTCATTCAAAATATACACATTTGAGCCAGATTCAATAAATTGTTATTATCTTTTACATCATTTGATTCCAACAATGTCCCAACTTTCGTGCCACTGGATTAAAAACTATTATATATAAATTGATTGTCCACTCTTTTTTATTATGTTTACCTATTAACATGTAAGATTTATGGAGAAGTGTTACATTTTTCATATGTTAAACTTTCTGAATTGATGTTACAGCAGTACTGAGGAATTTAAATAGTGTATCTTGTCAAAAAAATCGTAAGTAACGCACTTACTGAAGATTTTTATATAAATGCACATTATATCGAAAATGCACATTATATCAAAAGAGACTCGGTTACATTTAGTATTAGCGACAATAAAAAAAACATTAATGATGCATGATTTTATATTTTTAACCTACTATGGGCCGAATTTTTTTCTTAAATATCTATCTGTAGACAACTTGTAAGGCATTTACTTTGATATTTCAGGTTGATGGAGCTGCCAACCATCATCAATATTATTATTAGTTATCTCAGAGACCTTATATAATCAAGAGATATACACCATGTTATGAAAAATCTAAAATTATTTGGTGAAATGTCGATATATGTGTATTACTATATAACCATAGAGGGTTAATATAAATCCGTAATAGGGTCAGATTTCAGAGCATGATCGAATTTTCGTGCCTTCTTATATTAGACCACATAATCGAACCTAACCTCATTTTCATCGAAAACAATTGAGAAAGCGTGCATGAAATACACGCAAGAACATACGGACAGGCACAAATATACAGAGCACGAAAATACATACAGAGCTCCTGAAGGGGCACGAATTACCAGAAACACCTTTGTTATTTCATTAAAAACATATTAAAATTACTCATTCCTATCATGCAAAAGAATATGTTTGAGATCAGAAATGTCTAAACAATTTAAATATGTTTTTAATACGTCAAATGAAACTTCTAGTGTTTAATGGGAGTTTCGGCAAAACAGAAATATTGGCTTAAAATATTGACGGCGGCGTGCATCATCGATGAGTCACACGTGTCTGTCTCATGGGGCGGCGTGTATTTGCTTATATTGCTTATAATTCACAAAATAGGTGATATAAAATATGATTGTTATTTTATCTCATATCATAAACAGACATTCAATAGTAAAAACATAACGATTCAATATTATAAGCTTAATTATTTAATTTTTTTCTAAATTTCGAACGCTGCTTCGCAGAGAAAACCTTGAATATTGGCGTCGGCGTTAACATGTTAAAGACGCTATAATTGGGACATCTACTCTACCTGTTAGTTGGAAAAGTCCTATTCCCTTGTACTTCGTTCACTGATCGTTTTTGCACGCCGTGCGACGTCTAGTCTAGAAATCGAACCAAGGAATAATGAGGCCCCACATGCGTTGCGAATTACAAGAGCGCCGGAATTACGAGCCGGCTGCTTATCGATCGTACTCTAAGTGGTGCGCTCCTTGTTTTTCGTTTACCCTCTGGCCGTCGAAACCGTCGGTTTATTGTTTGCCGCTCGCAAATTGTTTGCTCTTCAAGCAATTTCATTCTTTACCCTGCGGAAGTGCAGCGCTGCCTTGATCGTTCCGTTTGCTTCGTTAGGTGTTCCGCTATTGTTGCAACCGTTCCGTTAGAAGCGACCGGATTAAACGGATTTTTAAAACGATTTCTTAAACAACTCCTTCGGGCTAAGTTGTCGACGAGCTGCCTAAGTGCGTGCCTAATGTACGAAGTGACCGAGAAGAACAAAAGATATTCATTTCTTTTTCGTACAATATGATTTTTAAATAAAAAATATTGGTTTATGATGAAAAAACCAAGATGGTTTTGAAATAACCTTTTTAAAATGCCCTCTCATTAAATATTAGTAGTGCCATTTGACACCTTCCCTCCCCCGCCAACGCCTTGAAATACTGAAGGACATGTATCAGTTTATTTTTTATAAATCATGCGACTACAAGAACATTTGCAATATAAACTTAAATGGGGCACTCTGTATATTTTGTAATTTAATTTATATATATTTTTTCGTAGTTTGCGCAAAGCTGTATGCCACTTGGAACTTAATATTGTACAAAGCTATTCGACATCTTAGAAGGGTTTAATGAAGGGTTCAAGAATAGTTTTAAAAAATTTCTAAGTTACCCTTAATTTGGAAGCAATAGCCAGACAAACTGAATCAAAGTTAAATATTAGCCGTGTTAAGACGCGTTATACGATCGTACCGTCCCGTCTTTCCGTTTGGGTTTAGGCCACGGTCAATTTAGTTATTGCCATTTTTAAGAATCGGTTTTTAATGTTTATTTAATGACTTCATTACTGTAGGACACTGGTACGGCTAAATAGTACCATATGACATACCTGCGAAGGCTAGCGTGGCTGTACCGTCCTCCAGGCAATTGACGTGACCTAAACCCGTATAGGGTACAAAGGGGGCTCGACAGTTTTATTTCTTACAATTTCTAAGGTATTCAGCGGACATCATTGTCAACGACGTTACGACTTTTTGGCGTTAGACTGCCGAACCAAACCCCATCGGACCACTTGATAAGTTTGCGTAAATGGTCGGTTCAGGGCCCCTCTATTTTTGTAAAATCCTTGTGAAGGGGTTTTTCACCTCCACGTTCTAGCGGATCGACGAAAATCAAATCAGAATTTTGTCAACCGTCGATCATACACCACGTTATTTTGTACATAGTTGCTTTTTATTAAAATATAAGTATTATATTTAGTGATCAACTGTCTCACATCCTATCTATCTACAACTTTAAATACCTTCGTTGAATATTGGGATCAGTCGAAGACGTACATTGGATTCGCAAATATTACCTGCGCACCTGTACGTACCTCAACAAGTCGAATACATGCACTTTGAACAGCAAATCGACTAAAAATGATACAACTTTTTCCTTAGCGAAAAGTTAAGCCGTGGCTTTGTTTACGAGTTATTAACGAAATACGCTGACCAATAAGAGGTGAGCTCCGCTGTCGCGACGCAGTTCAATTTCACTCATTAGTTCGACTACCTCGCACCAGTCGATCTTGCCTCGCATTGGTCACAGTTTTTGTTGTTAATAACTCGTTAACGATGCATCGGAGAAAATTATTGTAAAGGAAAAAGTTGCTTGAAATGACCTGATGTATTCCCCATTTTCGGATTATTAGACATTTATGCGACACCCTGTGTATAATAATAATACTAATATATTATTCAAAACGATTGAGTCATATTAAACATCATGTCTAAGTCATGTTAAGAAATAAATCAACATTCTAAATAATTACAATGAAATATATAATGGAAGAACAGAAAACATGGTCATTAAAAACTATGTTCCCCTATATTATCGGAATATCAGACCGTGCGTCGGAAGCAACAGCCACCTACAGTTAATTCTTAGTTCCCAACAGGCGAACGAATTCGCTGGCAGCTCGCGAAGCCCGAGTATAACGAAAGAAACATTTATAAAGCCGGGCCGTAGCATCGCCGACGCGCTGTACGTATCGCTCTAACGAACTTCCGGTGCTCGGGGGCCAATATTTCACGAGGTAATAAGGAACAAACAACGTTCCCGTGTTCGGAGCTAGCTGCTCGCCGTGCGACCTTTATTATACAGAAACAGAACACGCCTGGCGAAATTCGTTCGACCAAAGGCCGCGCGCCATGCCCCAATAAAGTGTAAATGGATTAGGTCCTAAGCCTTCGATACGACTACGGGAATCCGAAGTGCCCGGAGCCGGAGATTCCGTACAATCTCGCCGAATCCAGTGTCAACGGACACTCTAAGAAGCCATTACACACGTCGCCCTAAGTCGGCCGGCTAGGAACGTCCAGAATTTTACACGTTTACGACTTCACGTTGTCCTTTATACCCACATTAATTATACGCGCGCCCCGCCTTTCGGAATAATTAACTCTTGTTTCGGAGGTGCTATTGATTAAGCTTCACGTACATATTATGAAACCCTTTTCAGGGGCTATAAAATTACCACCGATTTCTATTACAATTAAAAGGGTTATTGTTGAATATTTGTACTACTGTGCCATAGTATATTACGTTTCTACATAACGTAATGAACTTTGAACTTATTTTTTAATATGAGTAAAATAGCAAAGTACGAGCTTGTACCTAATATGGTACAACGTTTTCGTACCATGTCCCTGTATTCCATATTGAATGTCCCTATTTTAAAATGCCCGTTTGAAATGCTCGTTCCAGAATTAAGATATTAAATATGAAACGTGGATGCCAACTGTTCCATAAATCGGATAAATGAAAACATTTCAGTAGATAATATGGAATAATAGCAATAACATGAATATAGATGTTTTGCCCACAATATGTAGTTATTAATGTAGTTAATACAGTCAATTCCTTTTTTACAGAATTTAGATTTAACACTGTATAGAAAAATAAATTAAATTTTCGTCTTACACGATTTTGTTTGATTTAACAAGAAAGAAAGATTAGAGATTTGATTTAAATTTTCAGGACAATTATTTTTATTAACCGCAATTTTCTATATACGCATGTTTAATACAGTACTATTTATATGTACACACGATACCTTTACTTCACACGTCTTTTCTGGAGTGTATTTGCCATACGAAAACAGAATTGGGTGTACAGTGGAAATTCCTTCATCCGGACATTCATTTTCACAATATTCTGGTATCCAAACGTTATGTTATCTAATCGTTGTATTGTTTAGATACATTATCGCCTAGTAGAGAACACGAATGAAATTTTTAGATAATAGAACGTTTTGGTATCAGGATATGACAAACCTAATCCTTCAGATAAGAGAGTCTCTTCTGTACTTTCATTCTTGTTGGAAATGCAATCGTTTGTATTGTTGCTGAAGTAAAATAAGCACGAGTATCGACATCTAATCCTACTGCAAATATATGACGAGTTCAATAAACGAAGCCTAAAAATTCAATATTTAACATTCTATAAATTAATCTTAAATTTCAAAATAATTTTTTTTAGAAAAATTCTAATATAAAATAAGGTCCCTTCCTCCAGAGATATCAAAAAATGAAAAAATTAAATAAAGATCAGTTTGTGATATGGTAATAGCCGCTACAAGTACTGGAAGGTGTAAGAGATTTTGTTCATAAATTTTCGTTAATATAATAGAAGCAATAAAGTTTATTGCTCTACAATCGATGAAATAATTGTAATATGAAGATAAAAGATCTTCATCCTGTTCGTGAGCTAAAATTATATAAATATAATCTAAAAAGTTATATAGTCTGAAAGACATTCGCAAAATACGAATATAATGTAAGGCTATAAAGGTAATATAAACAGTAAATATTTCTTCTGCTATACTTCCTTATTGTAGTCGGCACTGAAACTACAATCAACGTTATTGCTAAGGAAAAAGCTACTTCGAATTGCCTCAGAAATCACTCATTTGCAAGTGTAACGGGGATTCTAGGACAGCCTACAGAGTGAAGAAGGAAAATGTCGTCTCGGTTGCTGGTTCTGACGAGGGGCTGTCGCGATTCATGATACAGTTACCGAAGCATGCCATTTTCTCTGATTAATAGAACTCCTGATTCTTTTTTGGTACCTGGCTTCATTATGTTCGCGTTCTTATACATCACAAACTAAATCTAACAGAGAGTAGGTTTAAATTGTACAAAACTTCATTAACCCCTAGACTACTGTGGGCGCCTATAAGCGCGCTTATCCCATTGTGGTCGCTTGAGACTGAGGGCGCCTTAAAGGCGCTGGACGCAATTTCACTTTCTGACACAGAAGGCGTTCTGATAAATATCAATGATTATACAGACAGTTAGACAAAAGGCGCAAATGTGTGGTGCGACGAAAACATAACTAAACAAGTGAGAAACATTACGAACGTAAGAAATGTAATGTAGGATTTTGTATTTATCCAACTTTCAAATTAAATATGATGTGTACTAGATTATTAGATATGTTCTGAAAAAAGTGTTATATTAATATTAAATTTTTAATGTTTATGGTAGCAATTCGGTTCAGAATACGAAGAAATAAAAAATATTATTTTAATGTAGTGAAATTCAATTTCTTGATCATTGAAATATGTTTCCATAAAAATGTATCCCTATTAAAAATTTCGTCATTCTCTGTATACGTCGTAACTGAATTCCTACCGTAACAAAGTCCGCCGTAGTCAAGGGGTTAAGTAGGAATCAAATTTTATTCTCTTACTACCAATATGTAAATATTCAAGTAGATGTAAGCACACAATAAATATAAAATTCCTTTTTCTACGAAGAAATTAGTGTGATCAGAAAAATTCTAATCATAGCAATTGTAAAGAAATTAGTATGGTAAGGAGTTAAGTATCGATTAAAGGATAACATTGTATAATATAGTATTTCATATTTGTTTTAGAGAATTAAATGCTGAGTAACTCGAAGTTCGCAGTAGTCGAAGGGTTAAACGGGAAACTAAATTTCATGCCGTTAGTTTAACTGGCAATGGATATTTCTAGTAATAATTTTTTAAGTATAAATATAATTCCGTTCGTTTAAATTAGAATAAAATTCTTGTCGCGTCGCGAGCGGCCTATGCAGTTAAGTTTATGACGGCCCCCAGGTAGATTTTTTATAACGCCGCGTCGAAACGTTCGGGCCCTTGACAACCGCTACCAAATGTGGCCATGAACAAAGGTGCGGACCAGCGACAGCGACTCCGGAGACAATGAATCCGAGAATTCCCAGATTTTTGCTGTCCCTTCTCCTTTGACCATCTTCCTAGTATTCATTGGTCTTAATATTATTTAAGCGGCCAATGAAATACTGACTCCACCTACATCATTTACGTAGGAAGGCGTAATCGAAGGATGAGAAGTCCGACAACCGACATTTTGTACATAGTTGTTATAGTTTGCGATAAGTTGTTCGTCTCTTTTATTATTAAACCTTGTGAAATACGGCACCCTTGTTCCATCGCAGTTCTTTCTAATACATCCTCAACATATTAATTTATCGCGAGGTAGGCGCGTTATTTAATCGTCACCAACTAAGGCCGACGCTGTAACGCACCGCGCAACAATTCTGTTCTCTTGTCGTCGATGTCCAACCATTCAAGTAATTGTAATATACATGCTGTCCCATGAGCCACTCGCAATCGTAAAATTATTGCTCAGGTCATGCAAAGTTACTTTTTCCTTTGCAAAAATTCAATCTGCAGCTTTGTTTACGAGTTATTAAAGAAAAACGTTGACCAATGAGAGGCGTGATCTGCTGACGAGAGGCAGGCGAGCCAATGGGCGGATCTCGGTTTCGTCTGTTCGTTAACTCAGCAAGCTGGCATCGGACCAGCTTTTTTTTGATTAGTGCTTTTTTGTTAATAACTCGTTAACAACGGCTCAGAGAAAATTTTTGTGAAGTAACAAGTTACTTCAGATGACCTCAAGAATCCTTCATTTGCCAATTTCGAGTTACTTTTGGAACACATTGTACGTAACCTTATAAGTACGAGGAAAATGGTACGGCGAAGGTTGCTGGTTGGCACTGTTGTTTATACCAATTATTCTACGAATTTACATCGATAATGCCACAGTTGCATACGATTACAGTTTTTCTCAACTACCATAAATCACTCAGTGAAATTACGGTTAAATTTCATGGAAATATAATTGAATTGTGCGATTTTACGAGTTTCGAGATAAACACTTTAGATTTAGATAAGAAAACGTAAACGTATAATAACATAAATAGATATAAATATGTATTATAATATATAATATATTAATCCTTTGCACTAGAGATTGTTCTAACTTTAAAATGAAGATGTTTGTTTCAATGTATTTTATTTTTATTTGTTATGTGTGAGATTGAACACGTATGCTTAAAAGACGTATATTATTTGACAATTTGACAGAGAAATTTAGTAATGCGAAAATTCTTCTGATAATAGCGTAGCAATTTTTAACGTCGCCTTGGAGACGCCACTCGAGTGCAAAGGCTTAACTATATAATTATTATTTACTATAATATTGCACCATATGTTAGATGTATTATAACATTATAATTATCTTTAATTGATAACTATATTATGATTATATGTACTATGTTACATGTAATATAAGAAAATAAATAATTTTTTGTTCTGTACAGACCTGCGATCCTCTGACTTGAATTTCGGTCTGTAAAATAATGTTGCAAACAAATCCGGCTAAATTATAAATGTGTCCGAGCGTGCAAAATAATTGTTCACTCGCGCGTCGTCTGACTCCATGTTTCCTGTATCTTCTATTTTCAATCCTTACACAATACCATGCGACCGTCGTTCATGGTCTCTCTCCTTTGACAAGTTTACGCACTATTTACATATCCGATCAAACAGCCACTAAACCCGCGGCAAAGCTGCTCCAGCCAGTATTCAGTGATTTCTATTTACGGAGCGCGCGTTTATTTGACTCGATAAAATGGCGATTACCGGCAGCCGGGCTGCAGAGTCGACTTCAAAGTGGCGCAAAGTCAGGGGCGCCGTTGATACCGTCTCTTTTTCACAATTCCGTCCCGACGTAAATATTTCGATTAGCCAGACGGAGATATCCAGACGGAACGGGCGGGGCCGAGTGCGATCTTGCGAATTGTCTTCATAAACGTGCCCCGAAATAGCCGGCACTAACGAACGTCTTAACGCTCCGTGGGACTAATTTCGCTCTTCCTCGCGCGCGCTTCGACTGACTAGCCCGGAAGAAAACGAAAGAAAAGCAGTGTGTGTACCAAGCAGACGGCAAAATATGATCCCTTAGCGAGAGGATCTCTAGCGAGGCGGAAGAACACGGTTCCGTTTCTAATTCCAGCGGAACGAGCAGCGTTGCCCCGGCCCCCTTTAAATTTGAAACGCCCTGAGAATGTACAGGCTGATCCATTATTCGTGGCACAATGCGTTAGGGGATGATCCCCCGCAATGGAAATAAATCGAGGAGAAAATGTTCTACTGCAGTTTCGAAGGAAGCCATTAAAATCTGGCGATCAGTTACAAACTAGGTAATTTGGGACTCGCGAAATTTGCTCGGATACTTTAACACTTTGACTGGCGCGCACCAGCAATCTCAAAAATGTCATAAAATTCAAGTATTTTATTCGATTGTATTAAAATTGTAAAGCAAATTGTACGATATTAATTGCATTTTCAACCGTCACATTTTTGCGAATTTTAATCCTTTGTAGTCGAAGCCATTTTGTATGGAAGTACAATTTATGCATAGGAGTCTTGTGACCCGTAAAATTATTACGCTTTGAACAGTCTTTTAAATAGAAGGCTTTTTAATAATGTCAAAATTATTTTGGAGATGATATAACAATTTTTATTGGCGCCTTAGGGCGCCACTCGAAAGTAAAGAGTTAATAAAATTAAGAAATCATAATAAAGAAAAATAAGTTTAGTTTTAATTACACGAAGATGATCAATTTATAAAATTTATCTAGTCGGTCAGCTATAGACAAATTTATATTATTTATTACTTTTACTATTTCTAATTTAAACCTTCGCGAAGTCGTACGTACGCAACAATGTCAGTCAAAGTGTTAATATTGAATCGAGCAATGGCTTGTACCTTCGCATGACCCAGTTTATGTGATTTACTTGCAATATATTCTCGAATCGCGGAGAAATCATCTCGCGGTTGAGAAATTATTGCATTTTCCATGGCATTGTATGTCTCTCGGTTAATCGCGGTTTATCTGCTGAATTTTTTCCTTCTTCTACAATATAGTTGGATTTTTCATTCCACGCTCCTTGTCTTCGCTATTTCATCTTTCGTTTTTCGTTCTTCCTCTATTCTGTTTATTCTTTTCTCTTACTATATGATCTTTGAAATACATTCGTGTAAATAATTATGAGCTCAAAGTAACTTTTACATTTTTAACGACGCTTAAACAAAAACTTAATGCAACATAATGTTGACATGCTTTTATATTAGAAAAATGTTCATAATTAAAAAATATCGAAAATTTAAACCTGAAATGCAATAATAGCTTTGCTTTCATTTACACAGTTTTATTTTGTTGTTTGACGTGCATAAGTAAATTTCCAAAACGATTGGTTCTAAATTTTTTGATTTACGATTATCAAGACTGAAACATATATAAATTGAGAATTAATCCAATAAATTAGTTTCATTAGGTATAAAAACGATGAAAATCGTTTCTGTTATTCCGAAAATTCTGTTATTTTGATCATGTAATATAAAACAGATTACTCACATCAATTACATATACACATGTAAGCACTTGACATACGTAGGCGCACAATAAATATTGATCTAGTTTTTTCTTCGAAAGAATCACTATGACTACGAAGAAAATATTGAACTACTACTGCTATTAATCTCTTGTTCACAATGCTAAAATGAATTGCAAGAAGGTGACATTTTTACTCAATCGAACTTATATCTCTTCATTATTAATGTTCAAACTAAGAAGAATTAATTCCGACTGTTTACATACCTTTTCTATGTCAAGCATAACGGAATAAACATTAACGATCTCGATGTCCGCTAATATGTACAGATTACGTAAGTTTTCATAGATGTAACAGTTAAGAGTTGCGTTACCCAAACTATTTAAGAAAAAAGAGCACACTCAATAAAAGAATCAGTGACAAACAATTTCGACGCAACCTGTCCTAGTCGCCTAATTTTGTCAACTTTCTCCTTTCACCCTCGGCGAATAATCATCCCCTTGTGTCCTAGGGCGTCAATAACGGCGCAGCCTGTACATCGGCAAAGCTTTCACCTCGTTTTTCCTGTTGCAGCAATTCTCCACGGAAATCTTAGTAGAAACATGACCATGGTAATGCGAACGTCGCGCATGAAGCCAGACGGGTTTGCAGCGGGCAAGCAGACGAGCAAGCAAGCAAGCAAGTAGGCAGGCGCTCTGGCTGCCGTGCCGGGTGGCCTAGCAGCGTATAATACAGAGGGTGGAACAGCGCGCGCCCGAGAAAGACGGAGCATAGAAAGAGAGAGGAACGAGGACGAGCGAATGCCGCGATCGATCGGCACTCACCAACCAACGGGGCTTTCCCGTATATAGACGAGTTCTTCTGCACTCTGCACCACCACACCCACGCCTCTCCTCCTGCGGCACCGCCACCCTTACTTCATCCTTCTTCCACCTCTCGCATCCCTCTCGACCCACTCCGTTTCCCCTTGTAGCTCTTTGCCTAACTTTTCTATTTCTTTTTCCGCCGTTACGTATACGGCTCCCTTCTCTATCCCTCCCTCTCTCCTTCACCCTTCCCAACGGCTCCTCCTCTATTTTGCCCGCCTCTCGATGCTTCGCTCTTCATAGTCGAAGAAGTCCTGTGACGAACGACAGACATAAGCAGGAGCAGCTGTTCCCAACACACGTCGATTCGCTTTTCTCTCTTTTCGAGCCTAAATGTTTCTCTCTGACGCACGCGGACGCCCCTACACGCGCGCACTTTTCTCTCTCTCCCTCCTTCACCTTCTCTCAATATCTATTTCTGTCTCTCTCTCTCTCTCTCTCTCTCTCTCTCTCTCTCTCTCTCTCGCGCGCGCGATCTTCCTCTCGTCACACGGTACGATATTTCGGCAATCCAGCGGGACAAACATAAAGTTTATATGCGATCTCGATCTATATTAAACTCCTTAGATGAATTGGCGTAACTAATATTTTGAAGGACTAAAAGTAACAATAATAAAATAACAATGATTATACTAAAGTATTATACTGTAATAAGTACTGTAAATTCTCTGAGTGTTCCTCAACTAGTAAATAAAAAATGAACAATTTAGAAAGAGGAGATACGATTATTCGATCCTTGTCATTCGTATTTATAGTTATTAACAATCGGCAACTATAAAATCAAGCCGCGAGATTATAATAAAAATAACTTCAATTTTATAAAAATGGATTAACTTTGGCATCCGTTTTATTAGTCCGTCCATTATTTCTCATTACATTTGGTTACGTAAAAGTGTAGTATAATGCACATGTTTCGAAAACATTGCGTACAAAATGAAGTCGATATATGTGCCCATAATTATGAAAGTGGTCTAAGTCATATATTTCTTGTTTCGAGATGTTTAATGAATTGCATTTGCATAAATTAAAATATATTTTTACATTATGCGATCTTTTTATTTAGAATTTTCTTAGTCTTGAATAATGGAAATTTATTATGAATATGAAATTTTCTGTGAATTTCATACGAAAATGTTGTTTTTAAAGTTTGAATTGACTTAGACCATTTTCAAAATTAACTAAATGTATTATAGATGACTTAAAGCAATAAAGAACTACGAGTTTTATTTGAAACTATAACTTTAATGAAATGATGCATGCACATTTATTAATGATTCTCAAAAAGTAAAGCATTTTTATCATTTCGAGGTTTTAAGTTTTTTAAAATGTTCCTGAAAAACTGGAGGAATGTATGGTAGTAAAGACATAATATCTTTATGTTTTTCTTCCGATACTGGTCCAGTGGTGGTGCTTATTATTTAGTTCAGAAACGCGTGAAAGATGGACACGCGCCGTTTAGAAGTTACGTTTATATAATTTCTTTAAATTTTTGACTTAGACCACTTTCATAATTAACACGAAATGAATTCCATATAATGTTGAAAGTACAACCACCATCTAATGATTCATTTTTGACGATATCGTAAAAATTACATTGAATAAATTTAGTTTAAAATAATGTGGTGTAGAATAACTGATAAACTCATTTTTTTTTAAATTTTAACTTAGACCACTTTCATAATTATAGGCACATATGTTTCCACTGAACAAGATGCAATAAATCGGTAAACCAATGGCATAACTGACTAACACTAACCTAAAAACTAAACTTAATACATATATACTTTTGACGATACGACGTCATTAAACTTAATACTAAATATAAAATATTATTCTTTAATTCATACTAAATAAGCAGATGTTTTATTACTTTTTGAGGAGACTGTATATTGCTCACCATTATGGACGATTAAAATTTTATATCGATTACCGGTAATAGATGACGACAAGCAACACTTTGTTTTCTTACTATAGTAAAAATTCATTTAACCACTTGCCCTAGAACGTCGTATCGGACTCGTGATTCAGATTATAAACAGCATACATATGTTGTTAGTTTCCCTTAACCCTCTTAGTGTCGAAGAACGATATATCGTTATTGGTTACTCTTGAAAAGATATTGTTTTCTTAATACTTTTACTAAATAACAATTTCATTCCTTATTTTTTCTCTTCTTTTAATTTGCTAAATATCAGATTTTATATAATTCTTGCAATTTCTTTCCGAAACTTTATGAAACTAGATCAAGCGAATTTTGTACATTTCTGTTAAACTGAAATAATGTTTCCTTTTGTTGTTATGAATGTACGGTCATTGGAGAACACACGATAGCTATAAATCTTTTTTATTCTAACAAATTATAATCTTCAAATTAATCTTGATCGCAGCAACCGTAAAATAAGTCATAGTGCATAGATTAATAGTAATATGAAATACAATCAAAGTAAACCAAATATTATTATATATGTCGGATGAAAAAAATTCATATCTGTATCGAACATTTTTAAACATTTATTGGTTTACGTGTAATGGACAAAGCGGGTAAACAAGCATGTGTCCATGTGTGTAACATATGTTGAAGTCGTGGGTTTTCGGTCGTCAGGTATCTTATTGTTAGTCCCGAACTGATACTCGACACAAAAGGCCGCGTTGCAGCGTACTCGTACTCAAATAAACCGTTGCACATAGAGAGCACACGGAATCTATTCAATTATTTATCCTACCTAACTTTGCTTACTGTAATCAACAACATTTTTATCGGACGACGATTCTACATACAAACTCATGTAACAAAGTGCATCTCTAATGAACCTTTACAACGCACACAAAACAATTACATCCTAGATTGTGGTTTTGTAAATCAATAATATCTTTTTTTGACGATAATAAATTAAATAATAAAATATTCCGTAGAACGACACAAATATTTATAGTGCTTTTCAAATAAAATACAATTTGAAATATTATCTCCAAAATTTCTAGAACGAATAAAATATATTTTTCTTCAGAAATACATGCACGATCTGAAATAAAATATCTATTTACTATTTGCTATTTAAAATATTATTTTACCCAGGTTTGTATGTAATACAGTTGTGAGAGATAACATGTATTTCACAGTCGATAGAATTTTATCCAGCTCCGGCCCCCACGCGTTCTCTCCCTTCAGAGAGAACAGTCTATCGGAGACGCGTAACGAAGTCGCAATGAAAGACCCTAACGCTCTCGCGTGTCACGGGTACGAAGACGAGCGGAAAAAACGGCGTCGCCCAGAAAGTTAGAATGTTGCTTGGCTAATTCGTTGCCGTTCGACAGGCATCCTTTCTATTACCTTCGATTACCTTTGATTACCTTCGATTACAGAATCCCGCGGTTTTTCCTCCGATTCCTTCGGCGAGTTTTCTTTCTGCGGGGTCCCACCACGATCCCGAAGAGCGCCGTGATTTATGTTCTGAGGCAATCGATGCGCCGATAGACCTTCCACGGGGATATCATTAGCGCCGTATCGAAGATAAGGAATAATGAGGCTTTTTTATAATAGAGGCGGACGACCGAGAGGGGATCGGTCGTCGATTCACGGAGTGAAATATTTGTTCGGCCGGGGTTCGGTTGGATCAATTCCTTTTTGACCAGGAGTATCGTGCTCGTTCGGCACGGTATTAATGAAACCTTATCTCTGTCGAAGATATTGTCCCAGCAGGGAAGAATACGGAGGGATTCAGCTTATGGTTTAGGCGAAGAAAAATTAGTTGCCTGACGAGGCTCTTTTTAATACTAATGAAACAGCTGTAGTTTTACTGGAGAATATAGGAAAAACGAATTTTAGTGCTATTAACAGTATGTCGACGTTTCTGCAAATAATCTCTTTCGACGTTCTGTAGAGATTTATAGTAATTACCGGTTTATTGATCAATAGCAGAAACGATCTGTGCTTGACAATGTATGGAATGAGTAGAAAGGAAATGATACAGTAAGAAGATGTAATAGAAGAGAAATAAGTGATCGAGATAATTAACTATAGAACGACCCTCTGAGTTTCCCAGCGACCATATACAATTTTTCATTTTTCTGCAAACGTTTATATCAATACTATAACATTGAGATTATATATTATATAACCTTTAATATTTAATATATAATATATAACAACAATAATATTTTATTATAGATAATATTTGTGTCACCATCAAGACCACTGATGCTGAAAAATAGAAGGCGGTTGTTGTTTGGCAGTCTACAATTTACAGTTAAAAACTTCTTCACAAGTTATTTAGTGGCACTAATTATTTCACTCGTATGTCAACAAATCATTACTAGTAATATAATCTAATAATTCTATTTGAGATTTTATTATGTAGAAAGGAAATTGTAAAAATTATAATTAACACTCTGATTACCGCGTCACGGGTGCTGAATTTATTTGCTCAGAATGGAAAACTAATTCTTACGCTATTTTATTATATTTCCCCAATCTTATAAGAATCCAATTTTCCAGTTCAATCCAATTCAATTTGTTTAAATATATTATTTTAATTGCATGAAATCTTTGAGGTCATTGACGTGACAAACGAAGGGATAATAAGTTTCCGCTGTATAAAGTGTTATATAAAGTGACACAAATAAGGTTTGCATCAAACATGAAAGCACGTGTAAAGAAGTACGCAAGATTTGTATCAAACTACTTGTCCAGCAATTCTTTCTATAGCTGGAGTAATTAATACTTCTCCATGAAGTATTAGCTTCCTAGAACAAAAGAACATTGTTCTTCTCTTTTACATTTCTATAATGGTACCATGTAAATAGTATTTTAATTCAGTTTCGAAATAGTTAATAACATCGATGTTGACAAGTGTCGCCTGAAAAGCAACGAAATTGCATCCATACCTCGAAAATAGAAAGAGATATCGAAATAAAACAATGAAATGAAAAACACCAACCTCTAACAAAAATGCAGCTATTTTTCACCATAGTTTGATTAACAAGTGACAGATCTTCTCATCTCGTCAACAAAAAATTCTAGCTAAATTCTGTCTATTGGATTGGACAATTGGTTTCATCGAGCGAAAATAAGAAATTGCTTCTCTCAAGTATAATATTTATTTGAAATTAATCTACAATCGGTATGAAAATTATTCGTAGAACATAGGAAATCATCATTTTCTATTCTTTCATCATTTCGACCAATGGATAAAATTTACATCGATTAGTGTAATTATTAAAAATCTTATTTCGTTTTAAAAAGTGCACGAATACTTTCTACACCGTCTGTATAAAATATTGAAACTCTGATAAGGGTAGTGCATTTTGACATTTCGTAAACGATTATATTACAAACTGTGTACTTTTAATTTTTGTTTGTTCCGAATATGTTCTTAGGGTAACCGTGAAATCAATTAGAATGTCGCTGGTTTACGCTTTAAGCAGCTAGAAAACATGATGCAATTATGATTCAAATATATATTAAAAATGTACCCCGAATTCAATTTATGATAAAATTCACTAGAAATACAGTTTTATGGAAATGTAAAATTAATACTATATCGTAATTTGAAATTCACTCAAATCTGTTGGAAATCAGGCCTAATAATCTAATCGATGTGCCCCTCCTATACCCGTCCCTTCTTTTGTCCTTCCTTCTTCTTGTTCAGGCCTCACTGCGGTGAGCACGTGCGTCTCGCGTGCTCAATACAGTTATTATAATTATATTATCATATATATGTATAAACTAAATATATACATATCTAACAAAATCTTTTGAAAATACTAAAATTTGAAGTTTCCTTTTAACCCTTTTGTATAACAAAATTCATTCTATGCCTATGAAATTGAATCTCACGACTCATATAACAATTACACTTTCGACAATTTTTTAAACCTAAGCTTTGGCAATATCTATAAAAATAATTTTAGAATATGGTACAACAATTTTAATGGCAGCGCAGAGTTGCCACTCGAGTGCAAAGGGTTAACCCTTTGTCGTGGTATGTCTACTCTCAGCCACCGAAGCAATTTATTTTTTCTATTTTTATATAAAATTAAAACTATTATTCTGTCAAATATATCTACACTTTAACAAAGAATTGCTAAATTTTGTGTTTCTTTCTTAATCCTGCGTATTATATCTTATGTATAAAATGCTCTAGGTTATATAAAATGGAAACATTTTATTCAGGTAATGTTAATTGTCGTTAAATTTTATAGGAAATTTTGAAAAATATATTATGATTAGGAAGAAATAGTTTTATGTGTTGTGGTCGCCAATAATCATCCTAAGTGACTGAAACAGTCTGAACTAATATTTTGGATTTACAGTCAAGATGTTTTCGACTGCGAAGGGTTAAATTTCTCAGTGCATTCTTCTCAATTTCCGAAAGAAGTGAAAATCTGCAGGAACCAGGTCTGGCTATGAAATAACGACGACGAATTTCGAGAGTTCTATCGTCTACCACGGTTAGAAACTCAATTAGAATATGTTCGAGTTTCGTTGACATCGCATCCATATCGAACCTCGCTCTAGATGATACTGTTCGAAACTGTGTCGATCAAACTTGTTCATAGTTGGTATGTTTATAAAGGTGAGATACAGTTACAAACGAAGTGCTTGCCCGAAGCTCTATCTTATTTAATTTTCGAGATACAAACGATAGTTTATTATTTTGCAATCGATACTCGTGGCAGATATTATTTGAAGTCTTTGTCGTTAGGAAGCTATTTATTGGGCAAAATTTAATTCAGATGACGAACAAGAGATAAAAATTAACGAATCTAATTTTATTCGACACTATCGAATAAATATCTTTTTCAATAAAAATTATTTAAATAATAATAATAATTTCTCCGCATAGAAATTTATTTGAGTATGATTTTATTCGAACAGAAATTCATTCGTACGGAAAATAATGGATTTGAATAAAAAATGATTGCATACATCGTGCCTTTTTCATAGTTTAGTGATTCAGTTTTGCCACGTTCCCTTTCTGAAATGAATCTTTCAACAGGTTCAGAGGAAGGCAATTTTATAATTCTATAAATAATGAAATTGAACCGATCCTGAATGTATTCGGCACATTATTATAAAATTACGTAAAACCAGAAACAGTTAACAATTATTCGCATTATTATTCAGATCACGTTACAGTCTCTATTCCAATAACTTACTCGAATAAATAATTATTGGAAAAATTTATTCAAACCAGGAATTATTCGAGTAAAGAGAATAATTTATGAAGAATAATGACTTCGTCTAAGAAGGATTTACGTGATCAAATATCTGAGTGAAATATTGAAATAAAGAAAACCTTGATGTTTTAATTGCCATCATGTTTTTGTCGCAGGTGGAGTGGACTCATAAATGTCTACCAGGTGTGGCGGTTAATAATTCTTAATTTTTGAGAAGAAAAAACACATTATTTAGGTAACCAAGTGGAAAAACCGTTCATTCAAAGTATGCGCCATCGCTAACTACACATTTTTCCCACCTCTCTCGCAATTTGTGGATGCCCTTCCAAAAAAATTGTTCGTCTTTTGAAGCGGTCCAGTCTTCAAGCCATTTTTCGACATCTTCGTAATTTTTGAAGTGTTTCGTAGATAGTGCATGGGACATTGATGAAAACAGATAGTAATCAGATGGCGCCAGGTCCAGTGAGCATGGCGGGTGGGGCAAAAGTTCCCAGCCAAACGAAGAAACGGTGTCTTTTACCGATTTTGCTGTGTGCGAGGGGGCGTTGTCGTGCTGCAATATCACCTTCGCGTGTCTTGAGGCCTATTCCGGTCGCTTTTCGTCCAATGCCCGCTTCAGATTGACCATTTGGTGTTGGTAGCGATCGGTGTTGACTGTTTCACCCGGTTTCAAAAGCTCATGGTATACAACCCCTTTTTGATCCCACCAAATGCATAACATAATTTTTTTTCCAAAGCGATTCGGTTTTGGGGTAGACGTTGCCGGTTGTCCCGGGTCTACCCACGATCTTTTACGTTTTGGGTTTTCCAGATAGATCCATTTTTCGCCTCCAGTTACAATCTGATGCAAAAAACTTTTTTGTTCCTGCCGAAAGAGCAACATTTCACACACTGCTTTACGCCTTTCCATCTGTCTGTCATTCAGCTGATGAGGTACCCATTTTCTCGCCTTTTGAATTTTTCCCATGGCATGCAGACGATCACAAATCGTATGGCGACCAACGTTCAACCTCTCTGCCATTCGTTGTTGAGTTTGGGAACTGTCATCGTCCAGCAATGCTCGTAATTCGGCATCATCAAATTTTTTCGGTTGACCAGGACGTTCTTTATCCTTCAAGTCGAAATCACCACTTTTAAATCTTCTAAACCATCGCACGCAAGCGTCTTGGGTTAGGATATTGTCACTATAAGCTTCTACGAGAATGCGTCGACTCTCACACGCGTTTTTCTTTAGGTTGAACAAAAAAAGCAACACGTGCCGCAAATGCTCTTTATCTGGCTCGTAACTCGTCATGTTTACTGCATGAAAAACAACTTTTTTTCACGTGGAATTTTACAAACAACTATTTTGTTTCAAAGAGTAATGACATACGAACAAATGACATACGAAACATTTATATCAACCATGTTTACATTCGCAGTACCACCTCTGACAAAAATTAAGAATTATTAACCGTCACACCTGGTATACTTCAAAGACGGCAGAAGTAATAAACCAAATTCAAATTACCGCGACAGATGTCAATGTGAAGATTGTTTGCTTGAATAAAACCGGGAATAGTGATTGCTGGCAAGTCTCAACTTCTAGATTTAACTTTCCTTGGGAAATTTATAGAATGCGGCGTTGTCATCGCGACGCCTTGAAAGAACGAAACGGGTCATTGTAGTTCTCCCTACGTTTGGTAGTTAATTGAGGATGATTGTAAAATGGTAAACGACACGATGACGCATCTTGATCGCTACTTTTAATAACACGAAGACGAATATTACTCTTGTCTATCCGCTCTTCGGGTCATTCCACTTTATGCACGAGGAAGAAGTCTCTCTGTTTTATTATCTGTTCTCTATTATATCTTTAGATTGCTTCCTTTTAAACATTCTAAACTGTTTGTATTAACACAAATTCGTGGTTTGTATATTACATAAAATAATGATTTCTTATTCTCTTAATTCTAAGTAAATTAAATTCTAGTTCTTACCAAACAGGGATAATTCCAATAAAGAACTGATTTCAGTTTCAGTTGCGTTGCATAATGGTGCTAATGTAAACAAAAACAAAGTAAAAGCGTAGTATTCGGTATTGTGTATGGAAGAATTTTATTCACAGTTTAAGCGCTTAGCTGTTCGGATAATATATAACTTCGGAAAGCAAAAAAAAGGAAAAATTAAAAATTTGTATATAAAGACAAATATGTTTTATATCATTTTTCACAATTTCATTGAAAAATATAAGATTTTTAACAAGTTATGTTGTTTTTATATAGATAATATCACTTCTACAAATAGTGTCAAAAAATGCCGACATTTTGTGTATGGCGGTGCAAAAAATTAGCGGCCGAATATTTGTTAATATTTGGACATTCTTTAAAAAGTAACGCTGTCATTCCTGAGTAAAATATCTTATCCATTAATTTGCCACATTCAGGATATTTTAAAAGATTAGAACATGTCACACGAGTTCTGTTTTTTAAGCGAACCTAGAATATTCTACAATTTACTTTACGGAGTTCCGATTGTAATTTCATTTGTTTTTGCTTGTTGATAAATGATTTTCTGAAATTAAAGCTTCAGTAGGAAGACTATTTTACTAGAAATCATAGAAATATAGTTTTAAAGGCAATGTAAACTTGGTCGGTCAAACGTGTTTTTCGAATATTTATATCAAGAACAAATAACGAATTAACATTTAGTCTCTTGTCTACAATTCTAATCAATAGCACTTTTTGCAAAATTTCTTTCACACGTTATCTAATAAATCAATCTGTCTAATTTCCACAAACAGTTGAAGTCGTTTGAATTAATTAAAAAATAATTATCCTCTTTGAAGGACTGTTCAAATATTAATGGCTGTCACTGTAAGTAGCGTAAAATATTGAAAGTATCATTAACACCTTGCATTACGATTTCTTTCACAGCTACATTGATTAGCACTTCTTTGACCTTTAGACTTCCCCTTATACAACGAGACAATTTTTATTTCTCCTGTGTCCCAATTTACTTTGACTTTGAGATTTTAAGAACAATAGAATTAAATTATGTTTCGATGTAGAAGAAATAAATAATATTCATATTTATTATGTTGCATTATATATAATATCTTCATGTCGAGTCTGACTAGTTATTATAGTGAAAGGAGTTAAAAGGTGAGATAAAAGTAAAAAAATTTATATTATATTATATATTGTATATTGTCTTGTGTTGTTTTGTATATTATATTATATCATATTATAATATTAATTAAAGTCGTAGAGGAAAGAAACAAATATCTACGTAACTTCTGTATTTTGCAATAACCTACAGTTTATATTCTGCATAAAAATCTGCTGTCTAGTAATCATCTTTTCCAATATATGCTTCTAAAATCAATTAACTTACGTGCACACAAATCAAGCTCGACACACACTTTCTCCTCAGATCATCATTCATGGTTAATATAATTAGCTCCACCGCTGCCGATAATTATCTTAGACAAACAAAGATGTTTGAAAAGTACTGTCTATCGTTTCGATTAAATCGCTCAAACATTGTCTCGAAAAATGTATAATATCGTCTGACATATAAAATTAATACGTGTGACAAGTAGAACGATCTCGAGGAGAAACCTCTTTAGAAATCCACGATTAGAAACGCCGCAGACTAGGAACATTCGGGAAACTGACCGCGTGTGTCGCTTTAGGTTCCTTTACCAATTCATTGGCCATTGGCCATTTCCCGTTTCTGAATCGTTCTACTACTCTCAGATGAGGAGATAGTACCCATGCCTTTGGTAACGCGATATTTAATTGCAGATCTTGAAGATTATTCGCAGGATCGTCTGTTAACCCCTTGCCGTACCATTTTCTTTACAATTGCTATGATTAGAATGTTTTCGATCGCATTAATTACTTAGAAGATAAAGGAATTTTATATAAATATAAAATAAATAAATATTTTAAATATTTTATCTAAATAAATAAATTGTGTGCTTACATCTAGTTCAATGTTCAACCTTTTGCACTCGTATAGTGCCTCCGAGGCGCGAATAAAAATTGTTATACCATTTCCAAAATAATTTAGACACTATTAAAGGACCTTCTATTTAAAAAACTGTTAAAAGCGTAACAGTTTTACAAGTTACAAAACTCAATCTCATGTGGATAAATTGTACTAAATCATATAAAAAGGGAATACAGCTGGTCAAAATAGCAATTTTATATCTAGCTTAAAATGGCTTCGAGTGCAAAGAGTTAAATATTGGTAACAAGAGAACAAAATTTGATTCCTACTTAAAGGAATGAATGAACATGCATACCTAACAGATTATTATTAGAAATTTGCATCACGAGTCTGACTCGTTACAGTACGCGGCAAGGGGTTGATCAGGGAAACATTTAGAATATAGGATAGAAACGATTGGATACTAGGTCCTTTACTCGAATTTCCTAATGACCTGCGCTATAACGACGTGTTAGACTCATTATGAAGATGTCGGACATAGTGCAATAAATATAGATACTCTGCACTTTCTTCAAATCGAAATAAAAGTCTGTTCTTCTATTATTAACATATGAGCGAGTTAGAATCATAGTGGCGCAAGTGACATTTTCAAAAATATTGACTTACGTCTTAACATGTAATCTATGCATGACAAAATGTTAGACAGTCAAGTGTAATTAGATATAACATTATAACATGAATTAGCTTATCTCTAAATTATTTTAATAATAATACTTGATACCAGTTGAATTTGGCATATTTTTTGTAACATCACTATTGGAGGAGATGTTGAGGCGGTCGGTTTCAAGCGAAAAACTTTGTATAAGTAGCTTAAATGGCAATTTATATCCATTTCTTAACATAAATTTTTAATTATGGCGATTACTCTCAATGAAATACATTTACAATGACGTTTGCACTGGTACCTAGGTACCTTAACAAATGAAACTACAAATAGTAAATTATTACCTATGATTCGTTTGAATAATGTATTCGAGACGCTAAAATAACTCAGACGCCTACACATGAAACTCACGTAGAATTGAAGGTTGCACTTCAAATTAACCTACACTCTTGTTCAGAATAGCGTAAGCTATTATATGAAATAAATCCGAAATCAACCACTATGAATCGTTTTGGTACCAGGCCTTGTCAAAGATTCAATTATTGTCAACCTTGTTGAGATGACCCAAGATGCTTATATCATAATGAAATAGCCAACATGAAATAAGTGACTGTGCATGTTAAAATACAGCCAAAACGAGCATTCGTATGTTTAACAATATTTCTACCGCGAGTTTATGTATTTGTTTGTGTTATTTTGACCGAAAGGTGTTTTTGGACACCTTTTATATCAAGCTTATAACGCTTATAACGCTATATTCCACCATGAAATCTTCTTACAAATGTAATACTTCGAACTTCAAGGGTTTAAAGGTTTGTCAGTTTCGAGAAAAGGAAAATAAATATCTCGAAATATCAAAGTCAAGGTTATGTCAATCTCATAAAGCTTAAAACGCTATTATGCTATTATGAAGTTTTCTTACAAACTTAATATGTACTTTGAACTTAAAGAGTTGGAAGGTTCATCACTTTAGAGAAAAGAAGAACAAATACATATCTCGAAATATCAAAGTCAGATATCAACAAAATTCACTTCTGCCCACGAATTACCACTTCCTGGACCGTTGTGCAATAGTCGGATCACTCGAGTTTGCCAGATGGTTCTACCCATAGTCGCCGAAATTCTCAGATTTCGATTTCCAAGTGAAATTTCTCGTTGCGCCGAACCCCGTGTCCGTGGTAATGGAGTTGCGGGAGCCGGCGAGGCTTGGTGTCTAGGATTTCTCGGCCAAATTGCTGACCGTCTTTGTTTAGCCATGAACTGGATTCCTGATCCCAGCTGCGGAGCAGGAAATGAAGCTCGGTCTCCCCGGAGAAGATTACGGTTCGGCTGCGTTCGAAATCGAGAATCACCGTGGGTTTTGCCGCGGTTTCGTTTCGTCGACCACCGTGCGCCGCGTCCGTCTAGCCGGTCGGATCGGCAATAAAAAAGGAGTTGAGGAAAAAGCAGGCGAAAAAGAGGGAAAAGGAATGAAGGGAGAAAAAGAGAGTAGAGAGGAGCACCACCGCGCGGTGCAAGCTGCTCCTTGATTAAGAGGAAAGCTTCGAGTAAACCAGCTAAATAACGATGATTTTCGCTACTTTTTTTACAACGTAAAACATCGATGAAATTTATCGCCACTTTTTCTATACGTTCCTTGACCTTTCAAGGTATATATTTTTATGTATATGTATATATTTTTTTTCCTCAGTATACCACTTGTTTATTGACATTTAGTTTAATGCTTTTTCCTTTGATCTATAACAAAATCTAAACAATTTTTTTAAATATACTTAACAGCATATGTATATATGTATATAACTAAATCGGATAAACAATAATACGTGACTGTGAAAGAAAGGAGTGATGTTTACGAGAAAATTAATTTTAATTAAACGGTAAACATAGTTTGAGTAAGTAGTATTAAAGAAACTCCGTTTTATATATTGTTCTACATCGAAGAGGTTTATGCAGGTTCATATAGAAGAAGATTTATTATTTCTGTAGATGTTAATAGAATGTAATGTGAAAACGTATATATCTTGAAATATCAAAGAATATACATGGGAAATCATTTTAACGATTTGCTTGCGGCAGTACTGGTCATCATTCTATTGAATTTTTTAATTTGATTAAATGATTCGTCGAAACAATCGAAGGCATTGATCGTCAAAAGATCGATTAATTGATTTTTTTTGTAGGATTGGAAATTACTACTTTTCTATATTTTGAGGGAGACATGTATATATAATTGTTTATTATTGTCTTCGTTTTATATTACTTTATATTTGCTGTTAGTATCACTGTTTCCTTCAAAATCAAAATCTGATACTTTATGCAACATTGAATTCATCATGGCAATCGATGTTGACAACACTTTAGTTTCTTAACTCTTTGCACTCGAGAACTGTACTAACTTTAAAATGAAGACGTTTGTTTCAACGTATTTTATTTCATTTTCATTAATTTATATATATATATATATATATATATATATATATATATATATATAT